>NC_069499.1:71893980-72193980 GCF_027579735.1 Bombina bombina
AAATGAATGGCAGTACAGAACCCTAAATTTTAGTTATAATATGCCTAAACAGATCTATTTCAAAGAACCCTATAGCATTTGAACAGTGGGCTTTTCCTTATATATTAAGGGGACAGCGTGAATCATACAAGAAAGGACTGAATATCTAAATCCACATTTAATTAAACCCTTCGGTTGTAGACAGTCCAATTTTTGAATCCAATACGTTTCACGTTGCCTCAATTTAACAATCTGTTAGTATCCCAGACATTCGGCACTATCCATTCAATAATTGTAATTTCTAAGTCCTTGGGATCCTTATTGTGGGCTATTGCAAAATGTTGCGAAACACTATGTGTATCCAGTCCTTTATCAATGTTAGTTAGATGTTCCCTGAAACAGTATTTGACCTTTCTTTTTGTTCGCCCTACATAAATTTAATTACATCTACATTTCAACTGATACACCACATAGGTGCTCATACATGTGCACCGACTTTTTGTCCTATATTTCCTAGAACTGTCAAAGTTAACAAAGAATTGTGTTCTGCTCCAATATGTGGGCACATTACACAATCTTTAGTCTTACATTTGTAAGTGCCTGGAGTGCTCCCCCAATCTGCAGATTTATTTCTCAATTTAGTAGGAGCCAACATATTTTTCAGACCCCGATTTTTTCTAAAAATTACCTCTGGTTTATCCCCTATAGATTTTTTAAGAATTGGATCAAGCTGCAATACCTGCCAATGCTTTCTTAAAATGCTTTTAATTTAGTGATAAATTTAGGATTTGAATTATTAATTTGTACTACCGTTTTTTTAACTAGATTTTTCTATTAGGGACCCCCTATCCATTTCGTCTACCCTCTCTTTGGTACTTGCCAACAAGCATCTATTGTATTCCTTCTCCTCAAACTTTTTAGTAAGTACTCCAGCCTTGTGAATGTAATCTTAATTTTTTGTGCAATTGCATTTTATACATTTGTACTGGCCAAGGGGGATGTTGTTCTTCCATTGTTTAAGGTGGCCACTACGTGCACTAAGCAGCCCATTCCTATCGGTTATTTTCCTATAATTCTTTACTGCTACCTTCTTACAGACCTGATCAATATAGAGGCCTCTAGTTATTATGGTCTGGCGGACCTGATCCGACACTGTGGATCAGGTCCGCCAGACCTTGCTGAATACGGCGAGCAATACGCTAGCCATATTCAGCATTGCACCAGCAGCTCACAAGAGCTGCTGGTGCAACACCGCCCCCTGCAGACTCGCGGCCAATCGGCCGCCAGCAGGGGGTGTCAATCAACCCCAGAGCAGGCGGACAGGTTATGGAGCAGCGGTCTTTGTGACCGCTGCTTCATAACTGCTGTTTCTGGCGAGCCTGCAGGCTCGCCAGAAACACGGGGCATCATGCTCCATACGGAGCTTGATACATATGCCCCAGAGTGTTAGATCCAAAAAATCTATTTGAACTTGTGAATGAGTAAAGGTAAATTTCAAATTATAATTATTTGTGTTCATATATTCCACTAATTTTTCTACATCTTGAGGTTTGCCTCGCCAAACCATTATGATATCGTCAATGAAGCAATAATACTTAATTATTTGTGATGAAAAGGATTATTATTCCATATTATCTCATTCTCGAAATTAGACATATATAAATTTGCGTATGATGGGACAAAAGTTGCCCCAATCACTGTTCCTTATATCTGTCTATCGAATCTATTTTCGAACATAAAATAATTATGTGATAAAATAAATTGTATGGAGTCTACAATAAATTTGATCTGTATTGGCAAAATCTCCTCTTTTAGACACTCGTCTCCTATCACTGATATACCTTTCTCATGTGGAATGCTCGTATATAGAGCTGAGACGTTGCATGTTACCCATGTATAATGTACTTCCCAATCCATCCCTTCAAATTTTCTAATGACATCCACAGTGTCTCTTAGGAACGCTGGTGTGTTCCTCACTAGAGGTTGTAGATAGTAGTCAATATATTTTGACAGATCATCACACAGAGAACCAATCCCTGACACAATTGGTCTACCTGGTGGTTGGGTGACACTCTTGTGTATTTTAGGAAGGTGGTAAAAACATGTGATTTTAGGGTATACTTCATATAAATAATTAAATTCATTCTGGTTTAGAATGCCATCCTGTTTGGCAGTTATTAGAAGATTTTACAGTTCTTTCTTATACGTAGTCGTCGGGTTAAATGTCAAAGGTAAATATGTCTCCCTGTCATTTAGTAGATTGTAGGCCTTCTTTAGATAATCATGTCTGTTCTGCCCAACAATCCCACCTCCCTTATCTGCAGATCTATATACTACCTCCACATCACTCTTTAGGTCTCTTAGGGACTTTCTTTCTCAACTTGTGAGATTGTTCTTTCTGTATCCTATTATTATTGAATAACTTGTTTATATCCTCACATAGCAATTTATTGAATGTCTTTATATACTCGCTTTGCATATTTTGCGGATAAAAAATTGATTTATGTTTGAGTGGGTAATGTTGCATATCATGAAGCGATATGCTTGTAGGCTCATCCTCTCCTTGAGAGAGCTGAAGCCCATTATCCCTATCTAGAGACTCTAACATTTCCAATGTATCTGAATAATTTTCGTTTATAGTATTTTTCCTGTACATATTATTTTTATCATAATACCTTTTAAGTGTTAACTTCCTGATATATCTTTGAATATCATTAAATAACTCAAACTGATTTGGTTGTGTAACCGGAGCAAAATTTAAACTTCTAGATAAGAGTCTCACTTCATTATCATTAAATATTTTATCAGATAAATTGAAAATTGCTTTCTCCCCTCTTTTTAGTTCCAGTTGTTTCTGTTCCTTTTTTTGTTGTTTCTTACCCCCTCTTGTACCTCTATATCGTCTAGTGTACGTTTGGGTTTTCTTGTGGTCCCTAATACATTTATTTGTGTCTCTCTGAAATCTGGTCATCTTTCCTGTTGTCGCCAGGGTGGTGTCCCTAAAAAATGCCCCTTCTTGTAACTATCTTGTCTTTTTAAAAAAGGGGAAGGGGGTTTTTATCTGTTTATTATGCCAGTTGCCTCTAAATTTAGGATTTGCCCCCTGTTGGTTCCATTTAGGACTGTCCTCTGTATTTCGGATCTATTGGGGGTCCCTGTATTCTGATTATTATAATTACCTGGTGCGCGTCCCCCTGTTCTTTCAACCTGTACCTTTCCTTTATATTGATTCTGATATCTATTTTGTTTCGTATTGCCCTTATTTTTGTTGGTAAATTGCTTGTTATTCCTGAAGTTAACCACTCAGTGTGAACCTGGGATACTCATTGGTGTATTCAATTCTTGTCCCTCATCACCCTTAACCCGTTTTTCATATTCAGCCTGAACATTGCCATTTTCTTGCTGTTTATATGTGTAAATTTTATTTGTTCTAAAGTCCTTCAAATCTCTTCTAAGTTTATTTGATTCCAATTCTTTAGAAAAACTGTTGATCTTTACTTGTATATTATCATTGAATTCTTTCCATTTCTCTATGCTTTTAAATGGTTGTATTTTGTCAACTACACTATCTATTTCAGACTTAAGACTCTCTAATTTTAATTCCCGGTATTTAATCAAGATCTTAATTAGGGTGATTGAACACTTATGTAGCGCCTACTGCCATTCGATTTGGAATTCCACCTCATCTAGTTCAAAAGCCGGGAATTTAAAAATTCTCAAACCTCTAGGTACAATATCATGTATAATATTATTGTTCAAAAGGACCAGATCTTGTCATTCCTTTGCATCCTTAAGTAATAGCTTCTCTAGTTCTCTAAATAGTTCTAAAGGGTTCTCTGTCTACATAGATTCAGAACTACCCACTAACAAATTTAAGGATCTTTGTCTGTTACACCTCAGAGGAACTTCATTAGTAATGACAGCTGTTGCTTCATGTATGACTGTCGTTAATACTAGAACTGATTAGTTACCAATAACAGAATATTAGTACAAACAATAAAATATAAGATGCTGCCCATATGGTTAAAGGTAATGGTTACAAGACATACATATAAAAAAAATATATACTAGGCGCTGTTGGAAGTCATCTATCCTGGAACAATTTCTATGTATTCTCTGAAACTGACCAAATGGAATGTTTGACTTCCAGCTGGGAATATGACCACTGCTAGCATTCAGAAATCCATTTCTGTCAGAGGGTTCTCTATACTTTCTCACCAAAACTGTTTTATTTAATGGATCATGAAACATAACCAGATCTAGGAACTCAATTTGCTCATTAGAAGTATTTGCTATGAATTTTATATTATATCTATTTTATTTATGTGACCCATAAACGCATTTGCCTCTGATTGAGTACCCTTCTAGATGATAATAATTTAATCAATATATCTTAGATATCTTATTAAGTTGTTCCATATATACTGGTCTTTAAATTGGGCCATATATAGTTTTGCATAAGTCTGGGTCATCATAGTACCCAATGCTGTCCCCTGTATTTGTATGTAGTGTTTATTTTTAAAGATGATATCATTTTGATATAAGACATATTTAATTTAATTAAGAAAGTTAATAAAGACTTCTGTATATATCCCCATTTATACACTGGGATAGATTTAACAAGCAGCGGATGCTGCTTTCTATGCTTAGCGTTTCAGGCTTGCCGGAAATAGAAGTTAGGAAGCAGCAGTCTTAAGATCAGGGATAGTTAACACCCCCTGCTAGCGGCTGATTGGCTGCCGGTGAGCAGGGGACGGCATTGCACAAGCATTTCACTAGAAATATGCTGTCAGCATTTAGCAATGTCTGGCGGACATGATTCGCTACATCACTTGGTTAATTGCGGAATACTTGTGTATAACGCTGAAATGTCACCGGAGATCTATAGAAAACTCTCTTCTCATACCAAACCTTCAAACTTTTACATCTGTCCTTTAGATACAATCTAATATTTATTATCATTGGCTGTAAGTATCAGTCGATGTAGATGGATACATTGCTACAAATAGGGGCCGATTTACCAAGCAATCTATTGGCCCCAATGCAGCTGTTTATGCACGAGCCTTCAGGCTCGCAGGAAACAGCAGTTAAGAAGCAGCGGTCTTGAGACCATTGCTCCCTAACTGGTTCACCGCCTCTGATGCGGCGAACAGCAATCAGCCAGATCAAATACGATTGGGTTGATTGACACCCCCTGCTAGCGGCTGATTGGTTGCGAATCTGCAGGGGGCGGCATGGCACAAGCAGTTCACCAGAACTGCTCGTGCAATGCTAAATGCAGACAGCGTATGCTTTCAGCATTCAGCGATGTCGTGAAATGTCTTGAAATAATGGGAAGGCCCGGAGGGTTAACAGAGTCTTTATGGACTTTATAGAGATGGTAGAAAATGGGAGTCCTTGGATTAGTTGTAAATATAAATTTAAATTCTTCCCAATTTATAACCTCTGTTTCCATTGCTTCTGCTAACAAGTCATGTAGTTCTTTTTTGTAAAAAAAATCCCAAAGATTTTGTGTGATTTCTCTCTATGCTGACGAGGTTTTGAATATCAGGCCCTCAATCTCAGTCTACCACCAACTCTATCAGCTAGGGGAACCCACCACATGACACTGCATAATGACCTGAAAAAAGTGGAGGGCAAACTTAGCGGCTGGGTTGTCACATAAAGCTGCATTATTTGAGTTTTGTACTTTTGTCTAATGGCAGATTCTGTCCTACCCGCCAGTCATATTTAAACCAGGAATTGAAAAAAATGAATGCACCCAACAATATAATAGAGTTGTTTAATAAAATTATTTCAATATTCACATACAGAAATCACATACAACTAAATGCTATTTTTTACAGAAAATAGTATATTTTTTATCAAACTTTTTCACTTATCATTTAATGCATCTTAGAATTTGACTTCAAATCTATTTCAATGAGAAGGGCTGGGAATGTTTATTCAACTTTCTCAAGTCATTTGAAGCACAGAGTCACAAATATATTTGTATTACTTTTACAAATAGAGTATTCAAGTATGAATCACCCCCTGCTGATGTTGTAATTTTCTTTAAAGAATTAAATACATAAAATTAAAAAAAAAAAATATTTAGAAAAAAAGTGCAAAGAAAAAAAAATTAGTTTAATAATATAAAAAGCAGAACAAAAAAAATATATATATTTGAAAATGTTATTCAGTATATGTTCACTTAGGTTAAAGGGGTTAGATGACATTTAATATTAAAAATAATGTATGTATGGATGTTTGTGTGTGTTTAAAAGTGGGGTTTTTTTCTTTAAAATTTTTAAAAAATGCAATAGATTGAGGGAGAAAAAGAAAAAGGCTAGAACAGAGTTATTGAAAGCATAAATTAAAGGGAAGAGGTGTTTAGAAGTAGGGGAGTGAGGAGTTGTGATTCATAGCTGACACATATAGGCAAAATGGGCCAATGAGAGAGAGAAGGAGGGAGGGGGGGAGGACAAAACAGGAAAAGGGAAACATAAGAGAGATAGATAGATAGATAGATAAAGAAATAGAGACAATTGAACTGAAGACACAGAGAATGTGCAATAACCCTGGGTTTGTGCTGAACTCATTTGATGTTTACTGCCCCAGGCCATATTGACATTAGTGAAAACTGAGAGCTATCTACTATACTGTATTTTCAAGGAATTCCATGACTTCGAAACTGTGTCCTACAGTTTCTCTTAACTTATTAATGTCCCAATTTCACATATTGAAATCAGTAAACTCATAAATTGAGCCCCACTGTCAAAATGCACAGCAGTACCCTTAAACTAACTAACTCCAGCAGCCATACTCACTAATTTAAACAACTTAGCTCTGCCTTCAGACAACAAGATCTCACGACTTTTTGGTTTCCACTCAAGCTGGTTGGACTTTTTTCTAAGGTGTAACAGTTAGGAGGTAAGAAAATGTGCCAGTAATATATTGTATTACCTTTTTGGCTATAGCAAAATGAAAATAAGCAAAAATGTACTGAATCTGACAACACTATAGCACGGTTATCACAATACAGCAAAATATGACCACCACACCTATCACATTTATTGTAGGAACGGCTTGATGGGCAACAGCTGATTTTTTTTTTAAATGCCACCTTAAATAAGGAGAACGCATAAAAATCAATAATTTTTAACATTAAATAGAAGTGTAATTTCTACTGTAGTTTGCAATCTTGACTTTCTCTGGAAATATTATTTTTACATCATGGTCCCCTTCAGTGCTGGTCTTCATGTAGAAATCCTTTTTTTTGCGTAGCAGGTGGCTGTATTTGGCATTGGCTATCCAGGTTTCGCACTTGGAGAAAAACACAATTCCAGTAGTAATCAGGACAATAAGGCAGGTGAGCAGGCCCAGAACAATGAAACAGACAACTTGACTTCGATTAAGAAAAGGGTCTATGTTATGAATGGTCTCCTTGACAGTGATCTTCAGCACTTCATGTCCTGGATGCTGCATGGACTTGTGATTTGAGCCTGGAGGGAAGAAGTAGGCATGTGTCTTTGATGAACCAATCGCATAGGTGCTCTTGTTTCTATTGATATAAGTACATGTGCTCCCTGTATACTCAGATGGACACATGCATTGAAATCCATCAGGTTTTTCATAGCATGTCCCTCCGTTTGAACATTGGTTACTCTTGCACAGAGGCATTGGGTCATTACAAGATTGTCCCGTGAAGCCAACTATGCAATGACACAGAAAACCTGAGTCAATATTTATACATCTTCCCCCATTGTGACAAGGATTAGGATTGCAGTTATCCCCGTCTATTTCACAAAAATTTCCAATAAAACCAGAGGGACACTGACAAGAGGGATGAGATGCAAAGCCATTGTCATCAATGCACGTCCCACCATTCTGACAGGGAGACCTGATACAAAATAAAGACACAATGTTAAAGCCATGTTAAATATACAGTGACTAAACAATTACTACAATAGAAGCAAGAGAGTTTGTAACACCAAATAATATTCTAGCATACAGTAGTATGTGCACATTGTTAATGTATTAATTTTTTGTATTATTAAATGACATTCTAGTGTAAATTATGCTCTAGATATTTAGCAATGTTATAAAGCTTTACAACAGGTTTCCAACGGAATTTTTTTTTTTTTTAAATGCTTGCTTAGAAGTTAGCTGGTGCACACAGTCAAGTTGGCACATTTCCAAGCTTACAGATAAGTTGACTGGCACTTACTACTACCACATAAAAACATGTGTTGTGCTTATTAGAGATGTACATAGGCAAAAAAAATATTTTTAGATTTTTCCTGTTTGTTTCATCAAAATTTCAATCATGCAGGTATTTTGTCATAATATTCAATACGAAATTTGTTTCTAATACTAATACTAATTTCAACAACAAAAATAAATATATATATATATATATATATATATATATATATATATATATATATATATATATATATATATATATATATATATATAAAATATCACCATCTGTAACATTTGTTTAAACTTGTTAGTGCTTTCTCTTTAGCTTTGTGCATTTGAAAGGAGAAAATGATTAGAACACTCCAGAATCACACAACTAAACTTTCCAATAGTTAAAAAGTAAATATCATTGAAAATGTATCAGCTTCACCTAGTCTCCAACCTCCCTATACTAGGTTAATGATTGATTGCACAAGCCTGCATTACTAAAATCAACAATTATTTCTTGACTGGCTGTCCCTAACATCAATCATTAGTACTACTATGGCAGGACTATATTAGGGACATTGGGCACATGAATGGACAGACAACCTGTGCATAATTGCAATTTAAGAAGCTGATTAACCAAACAATATCAGCCCCTTTTCCTGCCCCTTTGTATGGCGCCTAACGAAATAAGCAAACATATTGATTAGTTCACACATTTGCTTGTTTATCATTTTTTTCCTTTAGTATTTTATTCAGTGATTTAATTTTCAGAGAATACACCAAATCAGTATCAATTTGGAAAAATAATAATTCACATGAAGCTGAATGCACATGTTTAGAGAGTATACACAAATCCATACATAGGGGCCGATTCATCAAGGGCCGAATGGCCCCTTATGCCTTTGTTTCCACACGAGCCTTCAGATTTGCCGGAAACAGCAATTATGAAGCAGCGGTCTTAAGACCGCTGCTCCTTAACTGGTCCGCCTGCTCTGAGGCTGCAGACATCAATACGTCTGATCTCATACGATCGGGCTGATTGACACCCCCTGCTAGTGGCCGATTGGTCACAAATCTGCAAGGGGCGGCATTGCACAAGAAGTTCACAAGAACTGCTTGTGCAATGTTTAATGTTGATAAAGTATGCTTTTGGCATTCATCGATGTATAGCGGACATGTTGCGGATCATGTTGGACGGGCTGATAAATCAGCCCCATACACTCTGTCTGTCTAGATTTGGAGGTGCCAACATTTGATCGCAAATCTAAATATCAAGTGCAAAGTTAGAGTTGAAGGATCTCATCTTCAGCTGCATATTCCTATCTTTATAATATATTTATGTTTGAAATCTCCTACTATTACCTCTATTTCACCTAGATTTAGAGTTTGGCGTTAGCCGTCAAAAGCAGCGTTAAGGGGTCCTAACGCTGCTTTTTACCGCCCGCTGGTATTTAGAGTCAGGGAGGAAAGGGTCTAACGCTCATTTCCACACCACGACTCCAAGCTACCGCAGATCCCCTTACGCCAATTGCGTATCCTATCTTTTCAATGGGATCTGCCTAACGCCGGTATTTGGAGTCTTGGGAGAAGTGAGCGGTAGACCATCTACTGACAAGACTCCTACCGACAAATAAAGTCAGTAGTTAAGAGCTTTATGGGCTAACGCATGAATATAAAGCTCTTAACTACTGTGCTATAAACTACACTAACACCCATAAACTACCTATGTACCCCTAAACTGAGCCCCCCCCCACATCCCTGCCACTATAATAAAACATTTTAACCCCTTATCTGCCGACCAGACACCGCCGCCACCTACATTATACCTATTAACCCCTAATCTGCTGCCCCTAACATCGCTGACCCCTATATTATATTTAATAACCCCTAATCTGCCCCCCCAATGTCACCGCTACCTAACTACACTTATTAACCCCTAATCTGCCGACCGGACCTCGCCGCCACTATAATAAATGTATTAACCCCTAAACCGCCGCACTCCCGCCGCACTTAATTCCAGCGTTGTTTGAAGGGTGCGCTGGGAAAAAAAAGCAGCATTAGCTACGCAGGTTTTTACTGACAAAACTCTAAATCTAGCGGTTTGATCTGTGTAAAACATTAAAAAATTATTTAAAAAAAAAGGGAAAATGTTTAACAGTGCTACAGTAATGAATTTGCAGCCCCTCCCAAAACTTTCACTGCACAGCAATTATTATCTTTAAAGGTTTGGAAGTTAGCACTCACTATGGTACTAATTTACCCTTATTTTAACCCCTTATTATATTAACCCCTTACTAGTGAAGCTCCACATTTTCATATAAGGTGCCTCATTTCTTGCAAAGAGTTAACATAAGAGAACAGCTCTGAAGAGAGATGCAGGTACACTGTGTATGTGTGAATATATATATATATATATATATATATATATATATACACACACATAGGGCTAGATTACGAGTGGTGCACTATCTTTAGCGAGTGCAATATTGTTTTTTTTTAGGTTCCCTAGAGCATCTTTAGCCTCTCTAGCATCACCAGTCCTTCTGTTATTAAATAGTACTGGTGAGGCTAGAGAGGTTGAAGATGCTATAGGGAACCTAAAAAAATATTATATCACACTAGCGCTAAAGTTAGAGCACCACTCGTAATCTAGCCCGCAGTTAGGTCCGTAAATAATTGGACACTGACCAAAGTTTTGTTATTTCAGCTCTGTACCAAAATAAATTCAAGTTACAATTAAATAATGAATATGGGCTTAAAGTGCAATCTCTAAGCTTTAATTTGAGGGTATTCACGTCAAAATTGGAGGAATGATTTAGGAATTACAGCTCTTTAATATGTAGCCCCCTCTTTTTCAAGGGACCAAAAGTAATTGGACAATTGACTCAAAAGCTGTTTCATGGACAGATGTTTGCTATTCCTTTGTATTTTCATCATCAATTAAACAGGTAAAAGTTCTGGAGTTGATTCCAGGTGTAGCATTCTCATGCAAGTGAAACAGGCTATCATTAGGCTCATCAGCAAGAAAGCATTAGGAGTGGCCAAATCAACAGTTTGGTACATTCTGAGAAATAAAAAAACGCACTGGTGAGCTCTGCAACACAAAAAGGCATTGACATCCACAGAAAACAACAGTGTTGGATGATCGTAGGATCCTTTCCATGGTAAAGAAAAACCATTTCACAACATCCAGCCAAGTGAAGAACACTCTCCAGGAGGTAGACATATCATTGTCCAAGTGTACCATAAAGAGAAGATTCCGAGAGCAAATACAGAGGGTTTACCACAAGGTGCAAACCATTCATAAGCCTCAAGAATAGAAAGGCCAGCTTGGACTTTGTGACAAAATATCTAAAAAAGCAAGCCCAGTTCTGGAACAGCATTCTTTGTACAGGTGAAACTCAGATCAACCTGTACCATAATGATGGGAATAAAAAAGTATGGAGAAGGCTTGGAACGGCTCAGTGTGATGGCACGGGCATGCATGGCTTCCAATGGCACTGGGTCACTAGTGTTTATTGATGATGTGACAGAAGACAGAAGCAGCCGGATGAATTCTGAAGTGTATAGAGATATATAGTCTGCTCATTTTCAGACAAATTCAACAAAGTTGATTGAATAGCACTTCACTTTACAGATGGACAATGACCCAAATCATACTGCGAAACAACCCAGGAGTTTTTTAAGGCAAAGAAGTGGAATATTCTGCAATGGCCAAGTCATTCACCTGATCTCAACCAGATCGAACATGAATTTAACTTGCTGAAGACAAAACTTAAGGCAGAAAGACCCACAAACAAACAACAACTGAAGACAACTGCAGTAAAGGCCTGGCAAAGCATCACAAAGGAAGAAATCCAGCATTTGGTGATGTCCATGTATTCCAGACTTCAAGCAGTCATTGCCTGCAAAGGATCATTGACAAAGTATTCAAAATTAACATTTTATTTATGATTGTGTTAATTTGTCCAATTACATTTGAGCCCGTGAAATAAGGGGACTGTGTTTGAAAATAGAGGCAATTCCTATTTTGTTAAGACCCTTGAATTAAAGATGAAAGTCTGCACTTCAATTGCATCTTGGATGTTTAATTTCAAATCCATTGCGGTGGCATACAGAGCCAGAATCATGAAAATTGTGTCAGTGTCCAACTATTTACGAACCTAACTGTGTATATATATATATATATATATATATATATATATATATACTGTATATATTTTTTTTAGACAATCGTATTCATTTTCAGATGAATACGTTTTCTTCTGAATATTGGTCGATTCCGCAGCATACTGAGTGTTTTCACTAATTGTTATATTTGAGAAACATTCTCTCCCTCACAGTAGGGTAGCTATTTATGATATATCCGGCCTTAATATGTACCGGTGATTGGTTGTGGTCGGGTGTCCATAAGCTTGTATAGCTTTTAGCTCTGTCTGATATCCGATGTATGGCTTCATATAGTCGTTATGTGCTTGTGTACAGGTCTTTAAAAACACTTTTATAGATATAATGACACATTTCAACTATGTATTTGTTGCATTTTTTTGGGGCTGATTATCGCGAATATTGGTATATGATTTTAGGCATATTCACACTTTTTGCGTGTTGCTACTTTGGTGCACAAATTGTTATTAAGCGTTGCTGTTAGTTATACACTTTCCATATGGCGATAATGTTTTAAAACTGCCATTAGGTGTTATTGTGGTCTGATCGGCGCACATTCGTGTTCGCATATATTAACATAATGTTGTGGTATATAGGTTTATTTACAGTGGTGCACCTTCAAGTGCGACAGTAGGTGCCTTTAACGTAACTGGATTGGCTGATTAGTGGTATGTGGCTCCACAATGTTATCTGATTGGCGGTATCTATGGGCTGGCTGAGGGTGTATCTTATTGGCTGGCGGGCATTGACAGCTGTCCTATGTGGGTCTCGAGGCGCGGTCTCTTCACACAATTTGATTGGACCCGATGAGGGTGTGTACCGACTGTGGCCTCCCATTGGCTGGTGACGCCGTGTTTAGATTAGGTATTTCGGATAGTTTTGTCCCGATCGCGCTGGAATGCTATGATCTGATGAACTACGCAATCACACATGATTATGATTTATGCTGGTTATATTTTTAGCGTTGGGGGTTGCTGATGTTTATTTTTAGACACCGATTATACATCGATATAGGTTATAGCCACACAAAAGGGGTCTGACTACATACTGGTATAAGGTTTGCTCTTTTTGATTGGTCAACGATTCTTTGATTATGTATACACAGATCTGATTGGCCAATACGGCTATCTTCATGTTTTGTTATGTTCCGTGTTAGTACCTTATAATTTTGTTGTCCATACTACCCAGTGACACTCTATGGACCCAGAATGTGGAGTTTATTTTATTTACATATTCATTTGTTTGTGTATTGTGTTTATTTCACATTGTCACACTATTTTGTTCACTACTTACACGTTCACTTTTAGCCTATAAGAATGGCTCTTACAGCATCACAGACCTATCAGAAGTCTGGTTTCTTCTGTCCTCACACGTTCATCTATTTCATTGGTTTAACATTTGGGGGAGGGTTTCACTAGCCTTTATTAGGCTGCCATTTTCATTTGTTGTTTGTCTGAGGAAGGGACTGTGTGTTGTCCCGAAACGTCACAGAATAAAGCGGGTTGTCACTGATGACTGAAGTCCAGCGAGTGCTTATTTGATCTTTGAAACTATATATATATATATATATATATATATATATATACTGTATATATTTTTTTTAGACAATCGTATTCATTTTCAGATGAATACGTTTTCTTCTGAATATTGGTCGATTCCGCAGCATACTGAGTGGATGAATGAAAACGAGACCAAATTTGGAATGTAAAGACATTTTTCATGTTTATTAGTCACATTTGTTTTGTTTTCGTTAGGAAATTTCGGCTCCAAAACAAGGGGCAGAGAACACTTAAGATCATTTGAGAAATCAGCTCCTTTGTTTACAATGATGTTCAGGGGTTCTAGCCATTCATGTGTACAACTTCCTCTGTCCGTTCCTGACAGAGTATCACTAAATGATTGATGTTAGGGAGAGTAAGTCAGGCATTAAATAAAAATCAGACTTGTCCAAATGTGAGGGGATGAGGGTGTGTGAAACTCAAAATGCAGGAAACAGATACAAAGAACAAATTAAACTTTTAAAAAAAAAAAAAAAAAAAAAAAAAGCTAAAAACAATTTAAAAGGAACAGTTGGTAGTTCAGGTTGAAGATCACAGAAAAGACCTTATGTAAGGCACTAAAGTCTTTTAGCAGTAACTAAGTCCAATAGACATTGGTGTTTAAATTGAGTAGCAAAAGGTGAGATGGCACAGAATACCTGGTAGGAACAGCAGGCACAACTGGTTTAAAGAAGGCTGTCATTGGTATGGTAGACACAAGTTTTTCAGCAGGCATAGAATACCCAGCGGGTACTGTTGTTGAGACCACTGGATACCAAAAATAGATACAGCAGGCACAGCTGGTTTAATGAAGGCTGTCACTGGTATGGTAGACACAGGTTTCTCAGCAGGCATAGAATACCCAGTGGGTACTGTTGGTAAAACTGACACAGGATACAAGATAGGCACAGCTTCAGGAACAAGGCAAGCATACACCAGTATCAGGTTATTCTGCTTGACTTTCAAGATCCAGGTGACTATACATAGGTGCAAGGTATGTATGCTTGGTGTCAGGAACAAGGTGAGCATACACAGGTATCAGGTAAGTATACTTTGGTTTTCAGGAGTAAGATGAGCATAAAAGGGAATCAGGTAAGTATGCTTTAGTTTTCTGGAGCAAGGTGAGCATACACAGGTATCAGGTAAATATGCTTTGGATTTCAGAAGCAAGGTGAGTATTCATAGGTATCAGGTAAGTATAAATTAGTTTTCAGGAGCAAGGTGAGCATATACAGGTTTTAGGTATGTTTGCTTTGGTTTTCAGGAGCAAGGTGAGCATAGACAGGTATTAGGTAAGAATGCTTTGAACTCAGGAACAAGATGAGCATACACAGGTATCAGGAAAGTATGCTTTGGTCTTAGGAGCAAGTTGAGCATACACAGGAACCAGGTTACTGTGCTTTGGTCTCAGGAGCAAGGTAAGAGGGCAAAAACTCAGCCCAGAGTCCTCCATGTGGGAGTTCCTATAATTGGGACATGGCCCCTTTAAATTTAGGCAGCGTTCCTCCACGAGGGATGCCGAGAAGGAGAGTGGCACTCATCCTGACCCATCAAGGGTAAGTACACTTAGACCAATCCACTGTTAACGTAGCATAGGCAGGTGGTAGTCTAGTGAACATCAGCTATCTTCTAGAAAATTCGACTTCAGTTCATTAGAATGTCAGTGGTGTATGCCTGTGTCAGTTTGCTTTGTGTGCAGAAACATTCTATTTTCTTGCAGTTGACTGCACGTTTAGTTTACTAAATTGCTGTGGGGTAATAGCCTGTGACTGATAGGTAGGTCTGCTGGCTTATTTTGCGGGAAAAAAGTTTTAATTTAAGTTTAACCCTTTTTGAGAATAAACATTTCTATTTTCTTGCAGTTGACTGCATGTTTAATTTATTGATAATTATATTGTTGTGGGGACACACGCCTGTGACTGATTGGTAGAGGCCTGCTGGTTTTTTTGGGGGCTTAGAAAAGTTTTAAATTAAAGTTTAACCCTTTGTGTGCATAAACATTTCTATTTTCTTGCAATTTGTTTTCAATTGCATGTTTAGTTTATTCAAAATTAATTGTATTGCTATAGGGGCATATCCTGTGACAGATAGGTTAGCCTGCAGGCTTTATTTGGGGGGGGTTCAATTAAAGTTTAACCCTTTTTGTGCAGAAACATTCCTGTTTTCTTGCAGTTAACTACACATTTAGTTTATTAACAATTATATTGCTGTGGGGCACAGCCTGTGACTAATAGGTAGAGACCTGCACGCTTTTTTGGGGACTTAAAAAAAAAAGTTTTTAATTAAAGTTTAACCCTTTGTGTGAATAAACACTTCTATTTCTTTGCAGTTCATTTCAGGCACCACCTTCACCATCACAATGTGTTCAGCCAACCCTAGATGATTTTGTTGGGATTTCACTCTATGGGATATCCAGGATGCAGTCTAGAAAATTAACCCATCTGAGTGAGGCGCCCTTCCCTATTCTCAAAGGGGAGCCTTTCAAGCAGTTGATGGAAGCAGCTACTCCCCAATACTACCTCCCTACATGCAGCAATTTCCGCAGGAGCATAGTATGCTCATTATACCAATCCTGCATTGCTGTGTTGGAGGAAGAGCTAGTGAAGGCTTCTGGACAGTCAGTGCATTTTACCATTGACTTATGGAGTCCTCCTAGTTGCCATCAAGCCTTCCTCTCCCTTCCCGGGGCACTGGATGAGGATGAGAGTAGTGGTACTTCTAGTGTTGGTGCAGCTGTAGGCAGTCCTAGTCATGGCAGTAGCCAATCGGTAGGGCTACTGATCATTCCTCTTCCATGCTGAGGTGTTGGATGAGCAGCATACACTAAAAATATATTGCATGCTCTTAGAAGGTTGATGGTGCAGTTGGTAGGAAAAGGAGCAGGCACCAATGTGGAAATGGGATTCGTTGACACCAACGGAGCACCAAATTTGGCAAAGGCTCTCCATGAGGATCACTTTATCGGTGTGCTTTGTTTAGCTCACATCCTCCACCTGGTGGTAAAGGCTGCTATCCCTGCAGACAACACTAGGTTACCAACTTTCTACCTAGTTCAAAAACTCTGCTGCCATTTTTTTTTGCTCCATCGACATAGAGGAATACATAAACGTGCACGCAATATTCTAAGTTCAGCTTTTTGCGCTGGTTGGGTTAGCACGTGAGTGAAAACAGTTTACTTTCAAATCATAATACGAGTGCAACCCAAAGAGCGCAAAAAGCAGAACTTCTAGTGCAGTTAGTGCTCGAGCGGTAGCATTAATTAGCACTCCACTTGTAATCTGGCAATGTATATATTTAACAACAAAAAAAGTCGGGCAGTGACAGCTGATATAGCATAAACACATTTTCTGATTTTACAAATTAGTGAACTATGTGTTTTGGAATATTCCAGAAAGAAGGGTTGTTGAGACATCCTATCTGAATTGCAAATTTATATTTGAAGGACTAATGAGGAAACAGAATAATCAGTTTCCAAATGAAACAGCTGGCAGTATTATCATGTTAATAGTACCAACATCTGCCAAGATTTGACATTTCTATATGTTAAATATTCACTCTGTGTCAGGGAGCACAATTTAAAATGTGACAAATGGAGCTATGAAATTGTAAACAGATCTCCAATATGTGGATAATTATACATATTTCATGTGGCAAATGTCAGGCAATATGATCTGTTAGACAGCGTAATTAAGTGAGCGGTGTGAGTGTAACTATATAGACCAGTTATTAAATTTCAAGAGTAGCAAATCATTTATTTTATACTGCTTACTTTGCATTTTTCAGTACGCTACTTACTGACTGAGCACTAAATTTGTTTTGGGAATTGGTAACTTGCTTTGTTATTTTTTATTTTTTAATACAAAATTATATAACTGTTTTTGTATAAAGAAATTAAGACTCTTTCCAAAATTCTTAAGCAAGAAATGCTTTATAGTACCAGAACAAAACAAGGTATTTTAATGAAAAAACAAGTATTAACAGAGCAAATTGTAATAAAAATATTTTTAAAGATTCACGTACCCGTATCATAATTTAATTCAGGGACAAGCAACTGGAAACCTATGGGCACATGTGGCCCACTCTCTGCACTAATTACAAAAGCAGAACTAAGAATATGGCCCCATTTATGAAGCATCTTAAAGGGACAGGAAACCCCAACATTTTCTTTCATGATTTGGATAGAACATACAATTTTAAACAACTTTCCAATATACTTCTATTATCCAATTTGCTTCATTATCTTGTCATCCTTTGCTGAGGGAACAGCATTGCACTACTGGCAGCTAGCTGAACACATCTAGTTAGCCAATCACAAGAGACAAATGTGTGCAGGCACCAATAAGCAGTAGCTCCCACTAGTGTAGGATATGTGCGCATTCAATTTCAAAAAGGGATACCAAGAGAACGAAGCACATTTGAAAATAGTGAATTTATAAATGTCTTAAAATTTCATGCTCTATCTGAATCAAGCGAGTTTAATTTTGACTTTCCTATCCCTTTAAGCGGCCTTGGGGCTGTTTTGGTACAAGCTCACTCAAGCAAGCCCACAACTAAAACTTAAGAAGCTGTAGTCGCACGACCGCTGCTCCTTAACATATCTGCAACCTCAGAGGTTTGCGAACATCAGACAGTCTGGACTTGATCGTCTGGGATGATTAGTAAGCCCTGCTCGCGCGTAACCAATTGCTGAATATGTGTGGACAGCCTCTCTCCATGAGATCCTTTTCTTCATGGAGATTAGTAATAAGAACCTCTAATGAGGGCCTATGTGTCACAGTTTTGTGGCTCGAGGAAACAATAGAACTAGCGATGTGTGCTTTAAGGACATCTGATAGTTGGCCAATAAAAACGTGGTCAAAACTCAAAGGTCGCCCTCTGGAGGAAAGAACACCATATAGATCTCTGATTTCAATTTACAAAATTGTAAAAGGATTGAATAACTTTTTGGAACAATATTTTAGTACCAATTTTATGTGTATTTGAGTAGGAACAGTTCTGAATGGCTTCACTTTCTTAATTCTTTATGTCATGAATATTAACTGTGTGTGCATAATTGGCAATATTTGGCTTAAAGGGCCATTAAACTAAAATTGAAATACCCTATAAAATATTAATTATGCATAGTTCAAACAGGTTTACAATATATTTTCATTATTTATTGTTTTTCCTGTAATTTAACTGTGAACATTGCAGCTTTTCCTCTTCCCCCAGAGAATCTGTAGAATTCAGAACCCTGGTCCTCGAATATGGTACACAGTGATTGCTTGTTATGTGCAAGAGCACTTTTTACCAGTCCCTAATTGGCAAACAAGATAAGATTAACAAAACCCAACATGTGTTTCATAGGTTGTGTCAATATACTGCCAAGCAATGCATATTTTGCCAATACAATTATAGCTTTAAAAGTTTTTAAACTATTTTGTTTGCTGATGTTCTGCAATGAAATGATACATTTCTGACGCATATTTAAAAAAGTAATATTTAGTGCTGCCCCAGGCAGGTTGGAGTTATATTCTTAATTATATTTCAATATTTACGTCATATAAAAAGCACATAACTTCAACTAGACTTATACCTGGAGCAGCACTTAATATTACATATAAAAATAAATTTAACAACACATTAAAACCAAAAACAAATGACTGATCTTAATTTTACGGGTGCATAGGGCCTCACAGGATATGTGCATATTCCGCAGGCATAAACTAGCATCTCAGGACTGCAGATTAATAAATGGAGCCCGTAGTTATAATTTATCCATAGAGAAAAACTATAAAAATACAAAATGCCAATGATTATTTACCCATTTGTGACACATGGACCCTTTTTAAGAAGGCAGGTTTTTCCTGTAAATCCTGGGGCACACAGGCAAATGTATCCTCCATCCCCAGTTTCAATACAGGTGGAGTTGCTGAAGCAGGGTTTTGAAGCACACGGATGGATATCTAGAATAAAATAATATACATATTTAATCACACTCAATATGAAGAGACGCTTCAGCCCTTGAACTAATTAGTTCTACAAGTGACATTTTAAAGAACTCTCATGCAATTTCCAGTGCCTGCAATATGAACATTTCAATGCAATACGGAAACCAATTAAAATTTTAGTTACATCTTACTATTTGCTGATACGGTTACTTAAAGGGACATTGCAGGGTAATTTTTTTGTTTAACTATTACATTAATGTATTTTAATTTTAAATTATTGCTTAAAATATTTTACATGGGTTTAAAACCAGCAAAGATAAATGAAAGTTAAGTTTTACTGATGTAATTTAAAAAACAAATATGCTAAGAATAAAAATACCCATAGGCAGCTGCATACTGTGCATTAGGACGATTATCATCTGCTCATTAATCTTTTTAAATGTTATTACATATTTTAGGTATTTTAGTCTTAAAGGGACAGTCTAGTCCAAAATAAACTTTCATGATTCAGATAGGGCATGTATTTTTAAACAAGTTTCCAATTTACTTTTATTTCCAATTTTGCTTTGTTCTCTTGGTATTCTTAGTTGAAAGCTAAACCTAGGAGGTTCATATTCTAATTCATTAGACCTGGAAGGCCACCTTTTATATGAATGCATTTTGACAGTTTTTCACCACTAGAAGGTGTGAGTTCATGTGTGTCATATAGATAACACTGTGCTCACGCACGTGGAGTTACCTAGGAGTCAGCACTGATTGGCTAAAATGCAAGTCTGTCAAAAGAACTGAGAAAAGGGGCAGTGTGCTGAGGCTTAGATACAAGGTAATCAAAGAGGTAAAACGAATATTAATATAACTGTGTTGGATGCAAAACTGGGGAACAGGTAATAAAGGGTTTATCTATCTTTTAAAACAATAAATATTCTGGCGTAGACTGTCCCTTTAAATGTACTTTTTTTAATTTTTTTTTATTGTTTTTCAAAACTAGTGCAGCCGTGCCACCTGCACTCACACACAATCATGTGGAAGAAGGAGCTGTCAATCACGCTAAAAGGATCAAAGTTTAGGATGCAAAGGTCTTAGGATCTCTACTACTTAAAGGGACATTCCGGTCGAAATTGAACTGCACGGAGATGAATTACATTTTTGAATAGAAACATATTTGCAGTATACATGTATAGGCAAAAATGTTTCTAGTAAAAGTTATCACTGTTTTTAGTGATATTCTCAGTGCACCAGCATTTTAAATACGGCAGCTGCTCAGAGCACCAGGAGGGCTTGTAAGCATATCAGCAATTAACAAACTGACGGTGAGATTACGAGTTTTGCTTTAGGAGCTGTGCGGTGCTAACGAGCAGTTTATACTCACCATTCACTTACCTGCAGCGCTGGTATTACAGGTTTTCTGAAACCCGGCGTTAAAAGGCAAGAAGTGAGCGTAGAGCAAAATTTTGCTCCAAACTTCACTTCATTACCAGCGCTGCTTAAGTCAGCGGTGAGCTGGTCTTACGTACTCATGCACGATTTCCCCATAGACATCAATGGGGAGAGCCGCTGAGAAAAAGTCTAACACCTGTAAAAAAAGCAGCGTAAAACTCAGTAAACGCAGCCCCATTGATTCCTATTGGGAAACTAAAGTTATGTTTACACCTAACACCCTAACATGAACCCCGAGTCTAAACACCCCTAATCTTACACTTATTAACCCCTAATCTGCCTCCCCCGACATTGCCGACACCTGCATTATATTTATTAACCCCTAATCTGACGCTCTGGACACCGCCACCACCTACATTATACTTATTAACCCCTAATCTGCTGCCCCCAACATCACTGACACCTACATTATATTTATTAACCCCTAATCTGCCACCCCCAATGTCGCCGCAACCTACCTACACTTATTAACCCCTAATCTGCCGCCCCAACGTCGCCGCCACTATATTAAATTTATTAACCTCTAAACCTAAATCTAACCCTAACGCCCTCTAACTTAAATATAATTTAAATAAATCTAAATAAAATTACTATCATTAAATACATTATTCCTATTTAAAACTAAATACTTACCTATAAAATAAACCCTAAGCTAGCTACAATATAACTAATAGTTACATTGTATCTAGCTTAGGGTTAATTTTTATTTTACAGGCAAGTTTGTATTTATTTTAACTAGGTACAATAGTTACTAAATAGTTATTAACTATTTACCAACTACCTAGCTAAAATAAATACAAATTTACCTGTAAAATAAAACCTAACCTATGTTACAATAACACCTAACACTACACTATAATTAAATAATGTCCCTACATTAAATACAATTAAATAAATTAAATTAAATGAGCTAAATCACAAAAAACAAACCCACTAAATTACAGAAAATAAAAAACAAATTACAGATCTTTAAACTAATTACACCTAATCTAATAGCCCTATCAAAATAAAAAAGCCGCCCCCAAAATAAAAAAAACCCATAGCCTAAACTAAACTACCAATAGCCCTTAAAAGGGCCTTTTGTGGGGGCATTGCCACGAAGAAATCAGCTCTTTTACCTGTAAAAAAAAATACAAACACCCCCGCCAACAGTAAAACCCTCCACTCACACAACTAACCCCCCAAATAAAATACTAACTAAAAAACCTAAGCTCCCCATTGCTCTGAAAGGGGCATTTATATGGGCATTGCCCTTAAAAGGGCACTTAACTCTATTGCGGCCCAAAGTCCCTAATCTAAAAAATAAACCCACCCAATAGACCCTTTAAAAAATCCTAACACTAACCCTCGAAGATTCACTTACCGGGAGAAGTCTTCATCCAAGTGGCAAGATGTCCTCAACGAAGCCGGCAGAAGTGGTCCTCCAGATGGAGGACCACTTACAGACACGTACTTACAGACACGTAATACTGGCGCTATGGAAGTCCCATAGAAAAAAGACTTTACAAAGCTTACGTAAGTCGGTTTGCGGTAAGGCCAAAAAAGCGTGCGGTGCCCCTAAACCTGCAAGACTCGTAATACCAGCGGTAGTGAAAAAGCAGCGTTAGGACCTGTTAACGCTGTTTTTTGAGCTTACCGCAAAACTCGAAATCTAGCCGTGAGTCATTACCAGATGGTAGAAACACCTTAAGCCCTCTTAACAAGTTCTCTGTTTAAAATGCTTGTGCACGGTGCATACATAAATACACATTTGAAACAGCTATAGCTCTTATTAGAAACATTTTTGCTAATACATGTATATTACAAAAATGGTTCTATTCAAAACTGAAATACAACCGTGTGGATTCCAATTGTGGCTGGAATGTCCCTTTAACTTGCATAAGAGAGCCTGCACCGCAAGGGATCACTTTACTAAAAACATCATTTACTTTTTTTGTTCCAATATTACAAAACAGATAAAAAATACACATCTTAGAATATAAATAATTTCATGTTGGCATAATATAAATTTCAGCTCCTGCTCTTGTGCAATGATAAACTGGGCGTGTGATTGTTCTAGGACCATATGCAATAATGCCTTTTATTTTTGCCCCTGCCTTCTCTTGAATGTCCTATTTTAATCCAGAAAACATATATCAAAACGTCCTAACATTTGTATTTTTAATCCTGGAACATGAAAAAGTTGAACCCGTCACTGTGAGACAAGGCAGGGGTGAGTAGGGTGTTCTTAATAGTGTTTGGGTGGTCCCAGATTTCTATAAAAGAAAATATAGAAATAAGTCTAAGGGCATGGAACACTTTTGAGATTAAAATATATGTTTTGTTATCTGTAGTAAAAAAAGAATTATACTATTTAGTTTCATTATTAAACTTTCCCATTTTTGTGTAATTTACCTCTGATTTTATATTGGAACTGCTCTATATACACAATATATACTTCACACACCCAGTCCTGACACATAACAGTCCCTGTTTGGCCTCAGCAGAAATGATACGATAACAAACAAAACAAGGCAAGATGTGCTAACTAAATGTCACTGGCAAGCCTTGTTTGGTACAGTAAAACGTCCAGTTTGACTCCAAATTAAAAAAAGTGTTGGGTGGATTATGATCACTGAAAAAGAATTGCAGCAAACAAGATGTAACATGGGGGGTAGACATTTTGTATTATTATATTATTTTTTTTATTTTTTTTTAAATTAATTTTTATTCAGTTTTAGAATGAAAGGTAGCACTTGGGGACACGCAGGACCCCTGTTCAAACATACACAAACAAAAGGATCGGACATGCAGGTCCGGCTGCAATAGCTGTCAAAACATCACTACATCAGAAGTAAATTGCAGGGATTTGTGGTTAAAATAATTCACCAAGATTGAGCCCTAGTGTGGGCTCCAAGTATGGGGGGGGGGGGGAGGTGGTGCTTATAAATCAAATTTAATGCTCCAAAGAGCAAGTTAGAATAAGTTGCTTTAATATGTATTAATGGGCTTGTCCATATAGATTGAGGAGCAGGTTTGGTCAACATCCTGAAATGTAGGTAACAAAGAATTCCAGAGACAAGTGAGATGCACATTGTACCTAGTACACACTTAGCACCCCCTGTACCTAGCACTCATTGTGCCTAGCACACACTGAACCTAGCACACACTGAACCTAGCACACATTGAACCTAGCACACATTGCACCTAGCACACATTGCACCTAGCACACATTGCCCTAGGACACATTGCACCTAGCACACATTGCACCTAGCCCTCGCTGTACCTAGCACACACTGATCCAACACACGCTGTGTCTAGTACACATTATACCTAGCACACATTGTACCTGGCAAACATGATACCTAGCACCCACTGTACCTAGCTCGCGCTGTACCTAGCACACGCCGTGTCCAACACCCACCTTGCCTAACACACACAGTACCTAGCACACATTGAACCTAGCACACATGATGCCTAGCACACTCTGTACACAGCACACACTGCACCTAGCACTCATTGTACCTAGCACACACTGTACCCAGCACACACTGTACCTAACACTCATTATACCCAGCACACATTGTACCTAGCATACATTGCACCTAGCACACATTGTACCTAGCACTCACTGTATCCAGCACACGCTGTGCCTAGCACACATTATACCTAGCACAAATGATACCTAGCACAAATGATACCTAGCACAAATGATACCTAGCACCCACTGTACCTAGCTCAACTTGTACCTAGCACACGCCGTACCCAGCACCCACCTTGCCTAGCACACGCAGTACCTAGCACACATTGAACCTAGCACACATTGTACCTAGCACACATGATGCCTAGCACACACTGTACCCAGCACACACGGCACCTAGCACTCATTGTACCTAGCACACACTGTACCCAGCACTCATTATACCCAGCACAAATTGCACCTAGCACACATTGTACCTAGCACACACTGAATCTAGCACACGCTGTGCCTAGCACACATTGTACCTAGCACATATGATACCTAGCACCCACTATACATAGCTCAACCTGTTCCTAGCACACGCTGTACCCAGCACCCACCTTGCCTAGCACACACAGTACCTAGCACACATTGAACCTAGCACACATTGTACCTAGCACACATGATGCCTAGCACACACTGTACCCAGCACACACTGCACCTAACACTCATTGCACCCAGCACACACCGCACCCAACACACACTGCACCTAGCACTCATTATACCCAGCACACATTGCACCTAGCACACATTGTATCTAGCACACACTGTACCCAGCACACATTGTACCTAGCACACACCGAACCTAGCGCACGCAGTACCTAGCTACGCAGTACCTGGCACACGCAGTACCTGGCACACGCAGTACCTAGCCCACAAAATACCTAGCACACAAAGTACCTAGCACACAAAGTACCTAGCACACATAGCACCTAGCACAAACAGTACCCAGAGTACACAGTACCTAGCACAACCCGTACCTATCACACACAGTACCTAGTGCTCTCATGTCTGAAGTGTTCTAGGGTTACCCTATACAGGTACATTCTGTTGGTATAGACGTGTGATATGTTAAGCTCTTGGGATCTCTATAAAACATGTAAATGATAGAAACCTTGGGGAAAAATGGATAAAACATTGTCCAGATGAGCTAAATATAAACCAACACATGCTAAATACATATTTAGGAGTCACTTTACAAATGTTAAGAAACATATAGTAGAAGGGAGAAAAGAAAGGTTCTCAGTATATGTTTGAAGGACACTATATAATCTGATAACCCCTTAGGCTTAATTTAACTACGGTACATTTAAAAAAAAAAAACTTAGTAAAGTACATAAAATCTATACACATGTGCAACGAAAGATAAACAAAATTATTGAAAACTTTTACTTTGCATAACAAAATAATATTACTGAGCCAGTTTGTCTCCATGCCTGAAGAGCGTTTGTCGCCAAAAGTAATAGTTATCTTTCGTGTCTCCCTCTTAAAAACAGTCAGAGCGATAAATAAGATTGTGCGTGTCTCATTATGATAGCTCAGATCATCCTGAACAACCTTTCCCCAGCCTGTGATGTTTTAACTGACGCCGGCTTTTTGCGAGGCATGGAGGCCACCTAGATCAGTTTCAGTGGCCCTTTGCACAGCATGTACGGGTGAAGACATCTCAGTATTTGTGAAAGGGCTTGTGTTACGTCTCACATCCTCCACGACTCACAAACTTTCAATGTCGAATTTAGGGAAATAGAAAGATGTCAAGATTTCCCTGTGTACATTACAGGCTGTTGTCAGTACCTAATGTTGTATTTTCTGTGTCGTGCCATCAGGGAGCTGTGTGAGAGTACTCCACTCTCAGTTAGGCTGCTGTAGTTTAGCTTCTTCTTTAATGGTGAATTGCTAAGTCAGTCTGTGTTCAAAAGTTCTTTAAGGGCCTTCATTAGGCTTCCGTTTCACTACTAGGCCTCCCCTGCTCTGTAGTGCAGTGCTGCGTAGAAAAAAATCAAATGTGGTTTCCTAGACAATGTGGCAGGGGCACTGTATGCGATGTATGGAGGACTGTTTGATTTGCCTCCAATAGTAACAATTTGTGCTCCACTTACAGTCCCCTTTCACTTTTATGACCCAGGAGATCTCCGCTATTCCTATAGTATTAATTAATCTGGGTGTTAATTGATTTGCCTAGTGAGGGAGCTTGTGGCCACGTGTATGGGCAGCGTGTATGGGGTCTCCCAAAAAGTCAGCAGGGGCGCTTATGTGAAGACTGAAGACTCACCCGGTTATATAAAACAGACCCAAACTTACAATCTGGAGACTGTCCTGGCTTTTAGGGAACCTCTGGTGTGTTCCGGTGTGGAGGCTTGGTCTCCGCTGTTCTGCTATTACCGAAGTTTCTTAACAGCTTGCATGGGGTTTCTGAGCAGCTCAGCGGAGACGCTAGTAAAAGAGTCTCCCATCTGGTCATAAACGTCTCCATTTCTTTTCTAAGCTTCGATCCACATCCTCCATGTATTTAGACATGTTTAATTGACCTTTTTATATGTCACATTGTGCTGCGACCATTGCTATTTCCCCTAAATGTCAGGTTAGACACAGAGCTTCAGAAATATGCGGCCATTTCAAGCCATGGTTAGCTCCGCCCCCTATTATATTTATTTTATGATCACATAGTTATTATATAATTAATATGTTTATAAAATATTATTATAAAATATTATTAATATTTATGCAGGCCCATACATATCTTACACAGCAAAGGTCTTAGTAAAAATCAAGATGTGTTTTCTTAATGGAAAAGCATTTAATTGGTATTAATAGACTTCATTGTTAATTGAGTCCACTCCCCTGGTACAGAAGATGCCTATGTCTATTTTACAACTGTAAATCCTTTACATTAGGGGTGTCACATAATGGTGTGTGTGCCTATGTGTGCACGTGTTTTACTATCAAAATGTTTACTCATTTATCTTAAGAACATGGATATTGTATATTTTTCATTATTTATAAAATGAAACAAGAGTGACCCCTAGTGACTGGTAGAAACATAATAGTTTAGAAAATCTTAATAGATTAGAAAAAGTACCAGATTACAAATGGCGCATACGCATTAACAATTACGCACGCGCTAAAAGGGGTTTACCGAGGGTGTTTGCACTCATTGGGTTTACCGCTCTTATTACACGTTGAAAGTAAACATGATCGCTAAACAAAAAAGTGTTACGCTCATAATAACACTGTCTAATAAAAATAAATAAATAAATATTGCACAAAAAAGTTATAAGGGCTCAAAGGTCTCTGATGTTGAGAAAGAAAAGGCTCTGGTTTGCACGCGAGTATGATGTTTACACAGTTTTCTCCAACATTTTTGCTCCCTTGACTTCTATGGGGGAATACGTTATTGCGCGCACAATATTCTAAGTTCAGGATCAGGTCCGACAGACCTCACTGAATGCGGAGAGCAACGCTGCCCCCTGCAGAGCTGCTAGTGCAACGCTGCCCCCTGCAAACTCGCGGCCAATGGGCCGCCAGCAGGGAGGTGTCAATCAACCCGATCGTACTCGATCAGGTTGATTTCCGGTGATGTCTGTCCGCCTGCTCAGAGCAGGTGGACAGGGTTATGGAGCAGTGGTCTTTGTGACCGTTGCTTCATAACTGCTGTTTCTGGTGAGTCTGAAGACTCGCCAGAAACACGGGCCGTCAAGCTCCTTTTCGAGCTTGATAGATAGGTCCCATAGTGTCTATAAACTGTCCAATGAACTCCCCAACCTCCTCTTTCTTTTGCTGCTAAAATTCTACTCTTATTGTCATTAATTTAACTTTGTGGTATAATTAAAATTATTAGATTTATTATTATTATTATTATTATTTTGTGTTTTATATATACATTTATTTACTTATTATTTCTTATTTAACTTCTTATTTTATTTATTTTAAACTTTAATTTTTATTTTCATTCAGATTTTTTCTGTCTATTTATTTGACCTTCTTTCTCTATTATTTGGCCGGTTTCGCTTTCTTTATATTCTTGCTTGTTTTGTTAGCTGTGTCTTCCCTTTCTGATCCTTCCTACTGTGGCTGTTTCTGTCAGGGTTTTTCCCTGTTGTGTTTGCCATGTGCTGTTGGCAGCCATTTTACTCACCTCTCTTCCTGACTTGGTGCATTGTGGGGGATGCTGCTCACTTCCTGCAATTCCTTTTATGGCCAGACTGTTATGCATCATCCATGTGAGACAGGATGCAGTCTCAGGATTGTGATGTCATCATTTATTATTTATAGGGCCTCTGTTCAGTATGCTTTGCCTTTGCGTTGTCTGAGACCTGTTTGTGAGAGTTCCTGTGTATTACCTGGCTGCCTGATGTCCTTCCTGGTTCCTGATCCCCGGCTTGTTCCTGACTCTGCTGTTCTCCTTGTTCCTGATTCCGGCTCGTCTGACTATTTGCTTTGGCTCCTGAATCGGCTCGTCTGACTACCAGCTCTGGTTTTGACTCCTGGCTTGTTATTTGACTTGTGGACATTTATCATTTTTTGCTATTAATAAAGGTGTGATTATTTTTGCACTTCTCGTCTCAGTCTGATTCATGGCACCCTGACAGTTTCTTCTTATTGCACATGCACAATCATCACTATTTTCTGGGCTGTCTCGTGCCGCTTCTTCCCCCTCTTTCCCGCCCTTCCCCTCCTTACTCCACTCCCTCAGAGCAGTGTCATTGTTCTTCAGCTGGCAGTAACTTTTTTGTAACTTTTGGTAAATTTGTTCTAATAACCCCACTCCTTTGAATGAGCAATCTGTTCAGCACATGATATATGCTTCTTTTCATAAACTTATGGTTCATATTTCTAATCTCCACAATGCTAAATCTCAACAGTCTGTATCTAAGAAAGCTTTTAAGCGTTTATTTTGTTTATAAAATTGTATTTGTACTTTATGACTGATATTAACTTATATGATTAGCGTATCTGATTAAGCATGATTAAGGACATATAGTTCAAAACATCCATTGCTGCTTTATCTTCAAATACATTTGTGGATGGTAAAAATAAGTACTGCTGCTCTTTTGTATTTTATGGACTAGTGACCCTTTGGTGTAGGGGTTTGCAGATTTGCACATCTAATTGTATAAACACCAGTGCTGATTCTAGTTACAACTGGTATCATTTTATCATATGTTGGGGGCACACACACAAAATAGATTATTGGGGTACAAATCAGCCTTGGAAATGTTTGAAGATCAGCCCAGTTCACCCCCCAGCCTGCCCAACCTCACCCCAGACCCCCCACACCTCCTGCCATTTACATTTTTTAGCTTCAAGGAGCGGAGTGGCCTTGAATAGATGCGCTATGCTTTTAACAAGGCTCGCTCTGTGTCCTGGCTGGGAGTCTTCATCTGAAGACAACCGGCCCACCACCATATTTCCAATCCGGCACTGGGTACATATTCCATACACATAGTTTCTATTTTAAAGTAACTACTATCATGACAACATAAATACATTTAAAGCACCCGGTTCATATAATTTATACTACAGAAAATGTCTTGCATTTACAAGGATTTTTATTTTCTGTTAAATGGGAATCCATTACAGTTTCCATAACTCCCTGAACACAGTCACCGATTAGCTGTTTACTTTAGTTGTGTTCATTAAATTTGGGTCCTGAGAGCTGAAACCGATGAACTCTACTCTATTTTACAGCACACAACCAAACAATCTTTCTCAATGTTTTTACTGGTAAGTCAGGAAATAATGACTTGACGAATGCACTTTTTAGCACCTCTGAATCCCAAATTGTATCTCACCTAACCATAAAACACAGAGATAAGCCACAAATAAAACATATATTTTATTAAAAATAACAAGTGTTACTGTGTTTTATTTAATAAGTGATAATACAGAACACATCTTTCCAATGAGGAGAATCATTATAAATGATTAAATCAGCAATGAATCACACAAATAGACATTTATACATGTGTCTAATCCCATATTTTATTAAGAGGGATAACATCTTGAGTTATTAAATGTCATAGTGTGGATTTGTTAATATGTCAAGTTATTTGACTGACTGAGCCCCTTATTAAGATCCTTAAATAGTAAAGAAAAAAAAATAAATAGAATATTACTTGCCCTCCTCCCCATGCACTCTCTCCCAGACACACACTGGATTTAATGTTTTCCTTACGGATCTAATACAATTATGAAAATTACAGAGCTGCCCTTTGAGTCAAATTAATTACTTTTCTTGTCATCACTGCAGTCCATTTAAGAATTTTTTGTAATGATAGCATTATTTTACATTTCCACATGCAAGTTCATAAAATACTTGAACATATTTCATAAAATTATTAGATCACTATACACAAAAACTACACTTAAGTATGGTACAGTGGTTTATTTGCTATATGCCAAGATAATTTTGAATCAGAGCTTACAATTGTCCTGAATTTTTTGTGGAATTATCATGGTTTGGGAACTTGATGTGACATCACCTGGGGATCTCCAGTGTGCTATATATTTATGCACCAACCTCAAGCTTTATACAATTCTTGAACAACTTGAATAAAAGTAGCATCAGGACTCAACAAATCTTCACCATCTTTTAATATTTATTGCATATCAATAGTGATGTCGCAAACCTAAAAATTTGGGTTCGCGAACAGCGAACGCGAACTTCACCAAAAATTTGTGAACCGGCAAACCGGACGAACCCCCATTGACTTCAATGGGCAGGCGAATTTTAAAACCCACAGGGACTCTTTCTGGCCACAATAGTGATGGAAATGTTGTTTCAAGGGGACTAACACCTGGACTGTGGCATGCCGGAGGGGGATCTATGGCAAAACTCCCATGTAAAATGACATAGTTGATGCAGAGTCTGGTTTTAAGCCATAAAGGGCATAAATCACCTAACATTCCTAAATTGTTTGGAATAACGTGCTTTAAAACATCAGGTATGATGTTGTATCGATCAGGTAGTGTAAGGGTTACGCCCGCTTCACAGTGACAGACCAAACTCCCGCAGCGGGTACAACATCATCATCATCATCATCACACCGTACGTCCATGTGTGTAATGCTGCCTGACTGAGACATATCCCTGTTATCTACATCCTCTGGCAATAATGGTTGTGCATCACTCATTTCTTCCAACTGATGTGTAAATAACTCCTCTGACAGATCAAGTGAAGCGGCTGTGGTGCTAGTGTTAGTGGTGGCGGCAGGCGGGCGAGTGGTAACTTGAGAGGTGCCCGAAGCTAAGCTGGAGGAGGATGGTGCGTCAAGGTTCCGAGCGGAAGCTGTAGAAGATTGGGTGTCCTGTGTTAGCCAGTCAACTATGTCCTCAGAAATGTTCGAGTTCGGGGTACGTGGCCTCTGAACACAGGGCATTATTCTAGGGCCAAAGGGAATCACAGCACCACGAACACGACGGCCCCTGCGGGGTGGCCTGCCTCTGCCTATATTTTTTTTTTTTGATTGGTGGTACTATGTGTGCAAGCTACTGTGACAACAGATATGAGTAGCACTGTGCACTGGCAGAAGTTGGCAGAGTAGACGCTGTAGGCCTGACACACACGCTTGCAGACAACTAACTGCTATTCAATCTATTAGTCAAAATTGTATTTTTTTTTTTAAATCTACACTACTGTTACACCAGATATGAGTTGCACTGGTGTGACACTGTGCCCTGGCAGGCACTGAAATACACACGTGTGAAGGAAACTGACTGTTATTATTTAACACAGTCAAAAAAGTGTTGTTTTTTTAAAATCTACACTACTTTTACACCAGATATGAGTTGCACTGGGGTGACACTGTGCCCTGGCAGGCACTGAAATGCACACGTGTGAAGGAAACTGACTGCTATTATTTAACACAGTCAAAAAAGTGTTGTTTTTTTTAAATCTACACTACTGTTACACCAGATATGAGTTGCACTGGGGTGACACTGTGCCCTGGCAGGCACTGAAACGCACACGTGTGAAGGAAACTGACTGCTATTATTTAACACAGTCAAAAAAGTGTTTTTTTTTTTTAAATCTACACTACTATTACACCAGATATGAGTTGCACTGGGGTGACACTGTGCCCTGGCAGGCAGGCACTGAAACGCACACGTGTGAAGGAAACTGACTGCTTTTATTTAACACAGTCAAAAAAGAGTTGTTTTTTTTAAATCTACACTACTTTTACACCAGATATGAGTTGCACTGGGGTGACACTGTGCCCTGGCAGGCACTGAAATGCACACGTGTGAAGGAAACTGACTGCTATTATTTAACACAGTCAAAAAAGTGTTGTTTTTTTTAAATCTACACTACTGTTACACCAGATATGAGTTGCACTGGGGTGACACTGTGCCCTGGCAGGCACTGAAACGCACACGTGTGAAGGAAACTGACTGCTATTATTTAACACAGTCAAAAAAGTGTTTTTTTTTTTAAATCTACACTACTATTACACCAGATATGAGTTGCACTGGGGTGACACTGTGCCCTGGCAGGCAGGCACTGAAACGCACACGTGTGAAGGAAACTGACTGCTTTTATTTAACACAGTCAAAAAAGAGTTGTTTTTTTTAAAATCTACACTACTATTACACCAGATATGAGTTGCACTGGGGTGACACTGTGCCCTGGCAGGCAGGCACTGAAACGCACACGTGTGAAGGAAACTGACTGCTTTTATTTAACACAGTCAAAAAAGAGTTGTTTTTTTTAAATCTATACTACTGTTACACCAGATATGAGTTGCACTGGGGTGACACTGTGCCCTGGCAGGCACTGAAACGCACACGTGTGAAGTAAACTGACTGCTATTATTTAACACAGTCAAAAAAGTGTTGCTTTTTTTTAAAATCTACACTACTGTTACACCAGATATGAGTTGCACTGGGGTGACACTGTGCCCTGGCAGGCAGGCACTGAAACGCACACGCGTGAAGGAAACTGACTGCTATTATTTAACACAGTCAAAAAAGTGTTGTTTTTTTTAAATCTATACTACTGTTACACCAGATATGAGTTGCACTGGGGTGACACTGTGCCCTGGCAGGCAGGCCCTGAAACGCACATGTGTGAAGGAAACTGACTGCTATTATTTAACACAGTCAAAAAAGTGTTGTTTTTTTTAAATCTACACTACTGTTACACCAGATATGAGTTGCACTGGGGTGACACTGTGCCCTGGCAGGCAGGCACTGAAACGCACACGTGTGAAGGAAACTGACTGCTATTATTTAACACAGTCAAAAAAGTGTTGTTTTTTTTAAATCTACATTACTGTTACACCAGATATGAGTTGCACTGGGGTGACACTGTGCCCTGGCAGGCAGGCACTGAAACGCACACGCGTGAAGGAAACTGACTGCTATTATTTAACACAGTCAAAAAAGTGTTGTTTTTTTTAAATCTATACTACTGTTACACCAGATATGAGTTGCACTGGGGTGACACTGTGCCCTGGCAGGCAGGCACTGAAACGCACACGTGTGAAGGAAACTGACTGCTATTATTTAACACAGTCAAAAAAGTGTTGCTTTTTTTAAATCTACATTACTGTTACACCAGATATGAGTTGCACTGGGGTGACACTGTGACCTGGCAGGCAGGCACTGAAACGCACACGTGTGAAGGAAACTGACTGCTATTATTTAACACAGTCAAAAAAGTGTTTTTTTTTTTTAAATCTACACTACTGTTACACCAGATATGAGTTGCACTGGGGTGACACTGTGCCCTGGCAGGCAGGCACTGAAACGCACACGTGTGAAGGAAACTGACTGCTATTATTTAACACAGTCAAAAAAGTGTTGTTTTTTTTAAATCTACATTACTGTTACACCAGATATGAGTTGCACTGGGGTGACACTGTGCCCTAGCAGGCAGGCCCTGAAATGCACACGTGTGAAGGAAACTGACTGCTATTATTTAACACAGTCCAAAAAGTGTTTGTTTTTTTTTAAATCTACACTACTGTTACACCAGATATAAGTTGCACTGGGGTGACACTGTGCCCTGGCAGGCAGGCACTGAAACGCACACGTGTGAAGGAAACTGACTGCTATTATTTAACACAGTCAAAAAAGTGTTGTTTTTTTTTAAATCTACACTACTGTTACACCAGATATGAGTTGCACTGGGGTGACACTGTGCCCTGGCAGGCAGGCACTGAAACGCACACGTGTGAAGGAAACTGACTGCTATTATTTAACACAGTCCAAAAAGTGTTTTTTTTTTTAAATCTACACTACTGTTACACCAGATATGAGTTGCACTGGGGTGACACTGTGCCCTGGCAGGCAGGCAGGCAGGCACTGAAACGCACACGTGTGAAGGAAACTGACTGCTATTATTTAACACAGTCAAAACAGTGTTGTTGTTTTTTTTAAATCTACACTACTGTTACACCAGATATGAGTTGCACTGGGGTGACACTGTGCCCTGGCAGGCAGGCACTGAAATGCACACGTGTGAAGGAAACTGACTGCTATTATTTAACACAGTCAAAAAAGTGTTGTTTTTTTTAAAATCTACACTACTGTTACACCAGATATGAGTGGTGGCACTGGGCAAGTGGGCACAGTATACGCTGTGAGCCTGACACACACGCTGGCAGGCAGGCAACTTCAATTAGATTACACAGAAAAAAAAAAAAAGCAGACTGATGTTCTAGCCCTAAAAAGGACTTTTTGGGGTGCTGAATACACTAGCCTAGCTATCAATTTCCCTATTAAATCAGCAGCAGCTACACTGTCCCTCCTCTCACTAAGAATGCAGCTTCCAAATGAATCTAAAATGGATGCTGTCCAGCAGGTAGGAGGGTCTGGGATGGAGTGTCTGCTGCTGATTGGCTGGAATGTGTCTGCTGACTGTGAGGTACAGGGTCAAAGTATTACTCAATGATGACGAAAAGGGGGCGGATCGAACATCGCATATGTTCGCCCGCTGCGGCGATCGCGAACATGCTATGTTCGCCAGGAACTATTCGCTGGCGAACTATTCGCAACATCACTACATATCAAAGAATAGACAATGTTTCTGGCAATGCCCTTAATTGTGTCAGTATACACAATATGGCAAACTCACCTTCCAAAATAACTCTAAACCACTTCCCTCATTCAATTAACTATATTCATTCCATAAAACAGTTTAATTAATAACACTCTCTACTAGTAACTGAATTAAAAATAATGCCAAGTTTTTTTTCAACTTTAATAATCAATAAATACAATCACCACAAATCAGATACAATGTCCTAAGAGACAAGAAAACTAGAGGCGCCTGATGGTGTAATAACGTAAGGAACAAAAGGAGGATAAGTTATGTATACAGCTGGGTATTCACAAGATACGTTGCACATCCAGTGCAATATTAAACGAACCGAGCCTTCAGAGCTGCTCGGCTGACTCAAACAACCCAGGACAGCTGGGCCGTGGTAGAACTCCTCTCTGATGATGCATCCAAACCAAGGAAGGACTCAGCCAATCAGAAAGTAGCACCTATGATAGGTCTACTGCCAGCAGTAATATGAACTACAATCGTCAGTTCCAAAATAACTTGACTTTTTGTTTCCCTCCGGTCAAGTTATTTTGGAACTAACGATTGTAGTTATCCTATCTCTCACTATAGTGGTAGTTTTTCCAACATAACTGCCTCAGCACAAGCATTTAATAAGATAAATAGCATAGTTAGTATTGAATATAGAGAACGTTTAAACGTTTTCTTGTCCTAGGGCCATTATTCATAAATTTAAAGCAACTCAGGGACAGCTTTTTCAACATGAAATATGTCTGTTGGAAATTATTATTGGAACCTACATCCACTTAAATGAAACTTTATTTACAAATAATTAAAAATAAAAAAGTTTAAATATAGTTACAAAAATAAATGTAAATGATAATCCCTGTTAAGGTCTTTGGGAAAAAGGGTACACAATCTGTTTATCCATTTATGGTCACTTACTTGAAATCACAGGTGGCTCACATTATTATGACCTTTATCTTGTAGAAAATGGTCATAATGTGACCCAAATGCAATTTCAAGTAATTGACCATGTTCCTCCTTCGAGGAGAGGGGTCGATAAGGAGTTATTTTTAAAAGAAAGGAGGTAGGATGGATGAAAATATTGGTACCATTTTTGCCAAAGGCCTTAAAAGGGATTATGATTTAAATTTATTTTTGTAACTATGTATTTAAACTTTTTATTTTTAAGTATTTGTAAATAAATAATTGGTTTTATGTACTACATATATACTAATGTATGCTGCATTGTTAAAGGAGTTTGTTACCACTAGGTGTCAGTATGACTTAGGATATGTGTGTAGTTGTTACAGGTAACTACACAGGTGTATGCAATTAAGGTGCCATCGTTTTGGCTATAAATGTAGTATATATTCAGTGTTTATTGTTTTGGGAGTTTCACCTCAATATAGAGCAAGTTGTTGTTGAAATACACAGAAGTGTTGTATTCTTTCTTTTTTTTTGCATTCAATTTGATATGGGCAGTCCCTGTATTCAGGGCCATCTTTAATATTGACTGGACCCTGGGCAAACATTTTATTGGGCCCCATGCAATTTCGCTCTTCACCCCAACATCCCAAAAAAACAACTAAATCTATTTATTTTATAATACACATATATATATATATATATATATATATATATATATATATATATATTAGCCCAGCAGTGGGCTAATCATTTAAAAAAAAATGAAATAAATTGCAATATGTGAAACTGGACCTAAGCAGTACTAATAAGTAAATAAATATATAAATTCCTCCACTGTGGATTAATTTAATATGCTTTTGAATTTGATTCTGGTGTGAGGTTAGCTGGTTAAAGAGATTTAGGGCAACCAACAGGAGCAAAGTAAGGTAAAGACTGAGGAGGAAGGATGGAGGTGCAGACAAATATAAGTTTACTGACTGGAATAGCAGAACTACTATGGAAAGCTTTAAAATGTAAGACAGAGAGAAATGTGTTTTTTTATTTTTTTTATTAAACCTAACCTTAAAGGGACAGTCTAGTCCAAAATAAACTTTCATGATTCAGATAGGGCATGTCATTTTAAACAATTTTCCAATTTACTTTTATCACCAATTTTGCTTTGTTCTCTTCTTATTCTTAGTTGAAAGCTAAACCTAGGACGTTCATATTCTAATTCATTAGACCTTGAAGGCCACCTTTTATATGAATGCATTTTGACAGTTTTTCACCACTAGAAGGTGTGAGTTCATGTGTGTCATATAAATAACACTGTGCTCACGCACGTGGAGTTACCTAGGAGTCAGCACTGATTGGCTAAAATGCAAGTCTGTCAAAAGAACTGAGAAAAGGGGCAGTGTGCTGAAGCTTAGATATAAGGTAATCAAAGAGATAAAACGAATATTAATAAAACTGTGTTGATTATGCAAAACTGGGGAATAGGTAATAAAGGATTTATCTATCTTTTAAAACAATAAATATTCTGGCGTAGACTGTCCCTTTAAGTGTTTTTTTTTTTGTTGTTATTGTTTTTCAAAACTAGTGCAGCCGTGCCACCTGCAATCACACACAATTATGTGAAAGCATGAGCTGTCAATCACCCTAAAAGGATCAAAGTTTAGGATGCAAAGGTCTTAGGATCTCTACTTCTTAAAGGGACATTCCGGTCAAAATTGAACTACACAGAGATGAATTACATCTTTGAATAGAAACATATTTGCAGTATACATGTATAGGCAAAAATGTTTCTAGTAAAAGTTATCACTGTTTTTAATGATATTCTCAGTGCACCAGCATTTTAAATATGGCAGCTGCTCAGAGCACCAGGAGGGCTTGTAATCATGTCAGCAATTAACAAACTGACGGCGAGAATACGAGTTTTGCGTTAGGAGCTGTGCGGTGCTAACAAGCAGTTTAAACTCACCGCTCACTTACCTGCAGCGCTGGTATTACAGGTTTTCTGAAACCCGGTGTTAAAAGGCAAGAAGTGAGCATAGAGCAAAATTTTGCTCCAAACTTCACTTCATTACCAGCGCTGCTTAAGTCAGCAGTGAGCTGGTCGTACGTGCTCGTGCACAATTTCCCCATAGACATCAACCTAGGAGGTTCCTATGCTAATTTCTTAGACCTTGAAGGCCACCACTTTTCAGAATGCATTTTAACAGTTTTTCACCACTAGAGGGTGTTAGTTCATGTGTTTCATATAGATAACACTGTGCATTTTAACACATGCACGTGAAGTTATCTGGAAGCAGGCACTGATTGCAAGTCTTTCAAAAGAACTGAAATAAAGGGGCAGTTTGCAGAGGCTTAGATACAAGATAATCACAGAGGTTAAAAGTATATTAATATAACTGTGTTTGTTATGCAAAACTGGGGAATGGGTAATAAAGGGATTATATATCTTTTAAAACAATAAAAAATCTGGTGTAGACTGTCCCTTTAATGTGTGAAGTATCAGCATGATACTATACATCAGCCACAGCAGCACATGTCAGTTCTTTGCTAGTTCCCTCTCACCCTGCACTAGATGATGCAGCATTGGGCATGTGTGCACTCACTTATTCTTCCCACTGACACCTTTCTACAAAGCACTGTTCCGCTAACAAACTTCAGTTAGTTGATCTTAAGGAAACAGCAGAAAGAGAAGGGCTAAGGGGACCAGCAGACTGGATGCTGTCTGTCCAAGGCTGCATGGATACAGTGTGAGACGAGACACACAGCCTCAAGACTGAAGAGAGCAGTGTATGCAGCTGCACAGATGCTAAAATCCTCACATGCCTGCTGCATGCACCTATAGTCAGCCCTACCCATAAACAATCCCCACCACCAGAGCAGTTACTTGGTAATAGTGGTAACCCCAGCAGGACCTTTTCTGATGCAGTGGGATTGGTTGGATGCCGAGTTAGGGCTTAGCATTCAGTGCTGAACAGTGCACATCTAAAACCGCACATGGCACTAGCTTGGCATGTCACATGACACCGGCACGGTCTGGCACAGTTTCTCAAAAATAAATATAAGCAGATAACTTTTTACTGTGACAGTATTAGGACTGACTGTGTGTGTGTCCCATGTCACATGACATCAACAGTCTCGCATGAACCACAAGGGCAGTTGCCCCTCTTGCCCTTGTGTTAAAGACGGCCCTGTCTGTATTTAAGTCTTTAACAAAATCTTAACAATATCTTACATTTCCATCCAAATCTCCAACCGTTTGTCCATACAACATCACCCTGTACTGCCATATGGAAAAAAAAATGTGAATTGTATCCACCCTATTAATTTTAGCATTCAACAGATTCAATTAGTCAGAATTTACTTCAAATAGTGTTGAAAAGCAATAACTGTTTGTTTCAGGATGGTTAATTTTTACAACTACAAAGTATGGCCATAGGATTTCACATCACTCCTACCTATTTGGTATGGAGGAGCTATATAGACAATATTTATTTTTTTAGATTTATTTGTTCGATGCTAGATCCTTCTATGATTTTGTTGAGCATAAATCACCAATTGCACAACATTTTCTTTTTATGCAGGACATAGTATTAGTAGATTTCAAATTATCTAGCAGGCTAAAACAGACAACTTTTATTTAAACAACATAACTTATATTGGATTTTTCCAGTGGGCATGAATTAGGACTTTAATATGTCCAGTTCAGTTAAAGGGACATTAAACACTAAATACATGCTAGATAGAATGATACATTCAAAGAAAAAATTAGTCCATGACTATCATGTAGATTTTTAAAGTATTCATTAGTTGTTTAAAAAGTGACAAAATAAGTTTAAAGTTTTAGTGTCTATAAAACACTGGGAGCTGCCATGTTGTAACTTGTGTTACCTTCTCTGCTGTGGCCAATTAGAGACAGTTATAAATAGGTCACTAGAGTGTGCAGCCAATGGTTGTGCTGGATTTAACAGTGTTCTGCACTTCCATTTCTAACAGGAACTGAACAGCTCACAATTTCAGAATGGAATTACAGGCAAAGAGGACAAAATAAATAATGAAAGTATATTGCAGAGCTGTTTTATATATGCAATTTATCATTTTATATTACCATCTCAAAGTGTTTAATGTCCCTTTAAGGAGTTGCATGTTATTATTTTGTTGCATTAGCTATACACTTTTTATAAGAATCATTTTGTGGAGATACTATTTATTGAATATTTTAGTGCTTCTCTCATTTTTTTAAGAAGTTGGCATTGTTTTGATTTTTCTCGTTAAGTCAATTGTTTCCAGTAGGTGGCATAATTAATTGAAATGTTTTATGATATGGTAACAGTTAATTAAATTAAAGGAAGAGATTGAAATTATTTAATGGTGTGTATTGTGTATGATGGCATGACTAAGGGCATTGTATATTGTATCTTAGATATGTAAGAATTTATGGATTAGTGATCTTAAAGAACTTTTGAGTGCTTCTCTATATTCCCTTTTTCTGTGTAAGCCACAACATAATTGTGAAACATAATTTTATATAGCAATGCCTCTACTGATATTTCAGCTGGTATTCAGTAAACTATGATGAGCTCGGAGGTATAGGGAAGTATGGATACCAGAACTGTCATAAACATGTACTTTTCCACACAGCAGGTGATTATGATTGGAATTTTAGGTAGCAGATTTATTTATGTATTTATTATTTCAATACAAAGGGTAGTAGAAGCATGTAATAGCGGTCCAATAGAAGTAGATGGGGCAAATTCAGTAAATCAATTGAAGAATGTCTGGGATTTGCATAAATCTTTGCATAAAATTAATTGAAATCATAACATATGCCAGCAACTATGCACTCATTCCATAGCCTCAGGACTGTGCATGTGTCTTTAGCATTATGTGTATTACATTATTCCAAAAACAACAGAAAATCACCATTAAAGTTCTTAATGGATGGTTGTAGATAAATCAGTTAATAATTCTTTCTAAATGATTTCTAGGATTGTGATTGACCCCATGTTGCAAACACAGCTCCCTATAGCTCTCAAGACGTGCACGCTACTGAGATCACCTCAATACGATGTCATGCAAAGGAAGTGGTTTAACAAAGTATACCAAGAAAAAGAACTAAACTAGATTTTATATATATATATATATATATATATATATATATATATATATATATATATATATATATATATATGTTATGTCTAAATAATGAAAGTTTATTTTTTGTCCACCATGTCCCTGTAAAATTGTAGTCTTATTTTAGTCTAATCATTTAGAACAGGATACATCAAATGTATGGGGTTTTTTTTTAATTGCATGTTCCTGCACTGAATAAACTAACTTTTTTGGTCATGCACGCAGAGGCATTTCACTCTTCTACCAATAGTGTTGTGAGGGTTGTTCAGTGAGTTTTAAATTAAGTAAACAGCTGAAGCTTTCATGAAGATCTGCAGAAACTCTAGTAAAAATGTCAGTGAACAGGCATTTTGTATAGTTTCCTTATGTTTATTCAAATGAAATGTAAGACAATCAGGTGGTTCTGGTTATATTACATATATATAATTCAGGCAGCTTAATAGGTAATTTTAGTGATAAAATGAAATGCTCTAATCCATTAGAGCATGTAATTTTAACACTAGCGACGCTGTAATGCTTTGTGTTTAACCACCCTAAAGGAATTTTTCACATAGTTAAAGTCCCGCTTTGGAACTGCAGAGCACGTCTGGTCCTGAGTGGAAAATGCAGCTGTTCCACATCTGTGTCATGTGACTATCACTATTTCCCTTTGGGAGCAGCAGAAATATCTTTCCACACCTCATTTTAAAAGCACATTCCTGAATAAAATAAATTAATTTATAGCTACACTGACACTTGTGTTATTAATTAGCACAAAGTAAAACTCACTTAAAATCATCAGCAAGTAACAAATAACTTCCATGGTGTATGTATATGTTTAATATTTATGTGAAATGTACATATTTGATCTTAACACTTTTTAAAATATTTCCAGTGAGTGTTTATATTTCTGCCTGCAGGTGGTGCTGTTGAATACAATTTTGGAATTTGCAGAGCACAGCAAGATATATACAGCTAGATTACGAGTTTTGTGTTATGAGCTGTGTGTAACGAGCAGTTTTCTCTCACCACTCACTTACCTACAGCGCTGGTATTACAAGTTTTTACAAACCTGGCGTTAAAAGACAAAAAGTGAGCGTAGAGTAAAATTTATCTCACTCCAATACCAGCGCTGCTTAAGTCAGCGGTTAGCTGGTCGTACATGCTCGTGCACGATTTCCCCATAGGAATCAACGGGGAGAGCCGGCTGAGAAAAAGTCTAACACCTGCAATAAAGCAGCGTAAAACTCAGAAACGCAGCCCGATTGATTTCTTATGGGGAAATAAAATTTATGTCTACACCTAACAGCCTAACATGAACCCTGAGTCTAAACACCCCTAATCTTACACTTATTAACCCCTAATCTGCCGCCTCCGACATTGCTGACACCTGCATTATATTAATTAACCCCTAATCTGCCACTCCGGACACCGCCGCCACCTACATTATACTTATGAACCCCCAATCTGCTGCCCCCAACATCGCTGACAATTACATTATATTTATTAACCCCTAATCTGCCGCCCCCAATGTCGCTGCAACCTACCTACACTTATTAACCCCTAATCTGCCGCCCCCGTTGCCGCCACTATAATAAACATATTAACACCTAAACCGCCGCACTCCCGCCTCGCAAACATTAGTTAAATATTATTAACCCCTAATTTGTCATCCCTAACATCGCCGCCACCTACCTACATTTATTAACACCTAATCTGTCGCCCCCAACGTCGCCGTCACTATACTAAATATATTAACCCCTAAACCTAAGTCTAACCCTAACCCTAACACCCCCTAACTTAAATATAATTTAAATAAATCTAAATAAAAATTAATATTATTACCTTAATAATTCCTTTTTAAAACTAAATACTTATCTATAAAATAAACCCTAAGCTAGCTACAATATAACTAATAGTTACATTGTAGCTAGCTTAGGGTTTATTTTTATTTTACAGGCAAGTTTGTATTTATTTTAACTAGGTAGAATAGTTACTAAATAGTTATTAACTATTTAATAACTACCTAGCTAAAATAAATACAAAAGTACCTGTAAAATTAAACCTAACCTAAGTTACAATAACACCTAACACTACACTATAATTAAATAAATTAACTACATTAACAACAATTAAATAAATTAAATTAAATTAGCTAAAGTACAAAAAAAAACCACTAAATTACAGAAAATAATAAACAAATTACAATATATTTAAACTAATTACACCTAATCTAATAGCCCTATCAAAATAAAAAAAGCCCCCCCAAAATAAAAAACCCTAGCCTAACCTAAACTTCCAATAGCCCTTAAAAGGGCCTTTTGCAGGGCATTGCCCCAAAGTAATCAGCTCTAAACCCACCACCCACACAACCAACCCCCCAAATAAAATACTATCTAAAAAAAACCTAAGCTCCCCATTGCCCGGAAAAGGGCATTTGGATGGGCATTGCCCTTAAAAGGGCAGTTAGCTCTTTTGTGGCCCAAACCCTAATCTAAAAATTAAAACCCACCCAATACACCCTTAAAAAAAAAAAACCCCACTAACCCCCTGAAGATCGACTTACTGTTCTGAAGACCGGACATCCATCCTCAAGGAAGCGGCAGAAGTCTTCATCCAACCGGGCCGATGTCCTCAACGAAGCCGGGAGAAGTCTTCATCCAAGTCGGGCAAAATGGTCCTCCAGATTGCAGAAGTCTTCATCCAGACGACATCTTCTATCTTCATCCATCTGACGTGGAGTGGGTCCATCTTCAAGACATCCAGCGCGGAGCACCCTCTTCAAACGACGGCTTCTTACTGAATAATGGTTCCTTTAAGTGACGTCATCCAAGATGGCATCCCTTAGATTCCGATTGGCTGATAGGGGGTTAGTGTTAGGTTTTTTTAAGGGTGTATTGGGTGGGTTTTAATTTTTAGATTAGGGTTTGGGCCACAAAAGAGCTAACTGCCCTTTTAAGGGCAATGCCCATCCAAATGCCCTTTTCAGGGCAATGGGGAGCTTAGATTTTTTTTACATAGTATTTTATTTGGGGGGTTGGTTGTGTGGGTAGTGGGTTTTACTTTTGGGGGGGTTGTTTGTATTTTTTTTTTACAGACAAAAGAGCTGATTACTTTGGGGCAATGCCCCGCAAAAGGCCCTTTTAAGGGCTATTGGTAGTTTAGGTTAGGCTAGGGTTTTTTTATTTTGGGGGGCTTTTTTTTATTTTGATAGGGCTATTAGATTAGGTGTAATTAGTTTAAATATCTTGTAATTTTTTTATTATTTTCTGTAATTTAGTGGGGTTTTTTTTGTACTTTAGGTAATTTAATTTAATTTATTTAATTGTTGTTAATGTAGTTAATTTATTTAATTGTAGTGTAGTGTTAGGTGTTATTGTAACTTAGGTTAGGTTTTATTTTACAGGTACTTTTGTATTTATTTTAGCTAGGTAGTTATTAAATAGTTAATAACTATATAATAACTATTCTACATAGTTAAAATAAATACAAACTTGCCTATAAAATAAAAATAAACCCTAAGATAGCTACAATGTAACTATTAGTTATATTGTAGATAGCTTAGGGTTTATTTTATAGGTAAGTATTTAGTTTTAAATAGGAATTATTTAGGTAATAATATTAATTTTTATTTAGATTTATGTAAATTATATTTAAGTTAGGGGGTGTTAGGGTTAGACTTAGGTTTAGGGGTTAATAAATATAGTATAGTGGCGGCAACGTTGGGGGCGGCAGATTAGGGGTTAATAAATGTTGGTAGGTGGCAGCGATGTTAGGGACGGCAGATTAGGGGTTAATAATATTTAACTCGTGTTTGCGAGGTGGGAGTGTGGTGGTTTAGGGGTTAATATGTTTATTATAGTGGAGGAGATGTCCGAAGCGGCAGATTAGGGGTTACATTTTTTATTTTAGTGTTTGCGTTGCGGGAGGGCCTTGGTTTAGGGGTTAATAGGTAGTTTATGGGTGTTAGTGTACTTTTTAGCACTTTAGTTATGAGTTTTATGTTATGGCGTTGTACCATAAAACTCATAACTACTGACTTTTAAATGCGGTAGGACTCTTGACGGGGTAGGGTGTACCGCTCACTTTTTGGCCTCCCAGGTCAGACTCGTAATACCGGCGCTATGGAAGTCTCATAGAAAAAAGACTTTACAAAGTTTACGTAAGTCGTTTTGCGGTAAGGCCAAAAAAGTGTGCGGTGCCCCTTAACCTTCAAGACTCGTAATACCAGCGGTAGGGAAAAAGCAGCGTTAGGACCTGGTAACGCTGCTTTTTCAGCCTAATGCAAAACTTGTAATCTAGCCGATAGTTTGCTTATTTGTAGAAGTCAATTAAATTCTCATGCTTCCAGAATCTTGCCTCTCAAATGTTAGTCCGATAGCAATATTTTCTGCAAAGTTCTTTATTCTCCCAAAACTAATAATGGTTTATTCATAAATAGAAAAAGTGCACTGACATATTGCCTCACACAAACCAAAAGAGATCAGTTGTTTACACAAACTTTACTCAAACAATAAGCGCTTATAAAATTAACCAGAGATCAGATCTCTGATTTATAATTGCAAAAAGCAGTTATGGCGGGTGTTAGAAAAAATAGGCACTGTGTGTTCCCTGTAAATATATATGAAAATGTTTATAAACATATACTGTATATTGATGTGTTAATATGTGTAATATTTTCCATTGCATAATGGTTATGATTCATGTTAATGAGTTAAAAAAAACTTAATTTATCTTTTTTTATTGTATAACATTTTTCAACTAGATCAGAGGTTGAAAAATCCTTGGAACCAGGTAACCATGACAACTGACTACTAAAATCTTGTCTACATATGTATCTATTTACAATAATTTCCTGGTCCTCCATGTTCCAGATGACTTTCAAAATTAAGACAAATGTGTAAGGGCAGAATGAAATAATAAAGTTTCTAGTGTGTCCATCCAGTTATTTTTATTTGCATATTACAATTATACACACCTATGTCACAGAGGCTTCCAACCCATCCTTCTTCGCAGACGCATTGCCATGGCTGTGTGCAGTTGCCATGCAAACAGCCGGGAAATACAACACACTGGTTGCAAAACTGTCCTTTCCAGCCCGGTTGGCACCTGCAAAGTTAGGAAAAACATATTCAAATTTTGGCAAATTAGATCTGTTTATGTGCTGCAGAAAAAAAGCACACATATAAACAAGATCAACCAAATGTAAAAAGCAATATGTTATTTAAAGGAACGATAATATTTTTATGTATCAGAAATTATTGTCTACTGCAAGTACCAAGCAATTACTCAATCACATCAGCCTCTGACTAGAAACACTCCAATTTAAAAATAAAGGAACATGAGACCCAAAATGTTTCTTACATGAATCAGATAGAGCATACAGTTTTAAACAACTTTCCAAATTACTTCTATTTTGTAATTTGCTTTATTCTCTAGATATCTTTTGTTGAAGAAGTAGCAATGCACTACTGTGAGCATTGGGTCAGCCAATAACATAGGGCATAAATGTACAGCCACCTGAGCCTACCTAGGTATTCTTTACAACAAAGGATGCCAAGAGAACAAAACAAATTATTTTTTAAAAGTAAATTGTAAAGTTGTTTGAAATTGCATGATCTAGCTGAATGGTGAAAGAAAAAAAATGGGTTTCGTGTCTTTTCAAATTAGAATTAAAGCAAGCAAAAGAAATAATAAGTAATTATATGATATGAACTAGGGATGGGCGAATGTTTCGCAACATTCGAAAAATGAAACGAATTTTAACACATGCGTTCGTTCAAATCGAATTTTGAATGTTTACATAACATTCTAACATTCAATTTTCGAATGTTCGGTTTCGCATTTTATGATTACATTCGAAAATATTATTTTCGAAAAATTTGAATTTATATTTGTAATAGTATTTCTAATGCTTTCTTTAAATGTAATACTCAAATTATGCAATATTCTATATAGAAACATTCAAAATGATATATTTGTATCTATTATGTATCAATTTACTAGATTCCCTCCCTACCACATGAACTATTGAACTTCTAAATAGTATTTGTTAAATAGAATATTAAATTAGAAATTTCGAATGTGAACATTCGATATAATTATAAACATTCAAATTCGAAAGTGACATTCGAAAACTGTAAATAGCATTCGATTATAGAATTTTTAAGAATATTCGTTCTTATTAACATTCGGAATTTATAATTCGAATTTTGGTAATAACATTCGTTCTAACATTCGAAATTCGGAAATTTACACATTCGCCCATCCCTAATATGAACATTGCAAAGTTTTTAAATCATGCATAATTACATCTTTTTATGGGGAATTCCTTTTTTTTAAATAGCTTTTAGACATAATTTATTTATACAGGTCTATTAATTGATTATGTTCGGCAAAGCTGTTATCCCTGTCTAGATTGTTGAAATCAAAACTTCATAAAATTAAACAAAAAATTGTGCATACATTAGAAGTTGCTGTTTTCTCAAAAAGGATCTAATTTAGCATTTGTCTTACAATGTTATATGTCTTACAAAGTCAACTGACAAAGCAATTATAGTTACAGAAGTATATCTCAACCATGAAAATGGTTCCCAACAGTATATTCTTTGTTACAGCAAACAATTTTTCTGGTGAAAAAACCCCCATAAAATCAATCTACATATATCTGTCAATTACATAATTTAAAGGGACACTGAACCCAATTTTTTTTTTTCTTTTGTGATTCGGATAGAGCATGCAATTATAGGCAACTTTCTTATTTACTCCCATTATCAAATTTTCTTCATTCTCTGGGTATGTTTATTTGAAAAGCAAGAATTTAAGTTTAGATGCCGGCCCATTTTTTGTGAACAACCTGGGTTGTCCTTACTGATTGGACAGCACCAATAAACAAATGCTGTCCATGGTTCTGAATCACAAATTTGCTGGCTCCTTAGCTTAGATGCCTTCTTTTTCAAATAAGGATATCAAAAATTGATAATAGAAGTAAATTAGAACGTTGCTTAAAATTGCATGCTCTATCTGAATTATGAAAGAAAAAAAATTGGGTGCAGTATCCCTTTAATGTTTAAAACATTTTACGATTCTTACTGTGCAAAACAAAAAGTGAAAATTCAGTAGATATGAGCAGACAAGCTTTATGTGCTGCAGTATTAATCTAACTTTTAAATGCATGCTGACACTACAAAATGATGTGACATATACAGTTTGATTTGTGACATACGTTATTATCAAATATCTCCCAAAAGAGCCCAGTCCTAGCAGAAAAGTGTAAAAAAAAACTGCTTAAAGGGAAACTTGAATAGTTGATAGATCACTTTGATGTTTCTATGAGATAGTCAGTTCAGAGTAAGTTATGACCTCAGGTAGCAAAGATGTAGGTTCATATTCAAAATCTGGACATCTACAAAAGGAGATTCAACTGATTTTGAAGTTTCAGCCCCATCAAGTAAATAATATCTATTAATTTGTTTTATTTGTGTTCACCTTCATTTGTTTTATTTGTGTTCACCCCTCTTAAAATGATATGAAACTGAAAATATAATTTCTCTATCATATTTAATAATGAGTTGTCAAATAACTTGCAATGTACTTTTATAGACTTTTTTTTTGCATGTTTTTCATGTGTTTTCCCACTGTCTAGATAGAAGCTGAAATGTATCACAAATGATTCCAGAATGTGACCCTGTAACATGCTGCATAATGAACAGTGTAGTGACTGATTAGGAGAGTGTTTAGGGAAACTGATTAGGGGCTTGCAATATTTCTGAGCTGAGATAGGATGCTCCTAATTGTAGTAATGTTGAGGAGGTACTAAGGGGTTATAAAAGGAGGGTTAGGCAGGAACTCAGTCCCTTTTTTCATTGGTGCACATTCCTGTCCTTCCATCCCTTGTCAAGTTTATTTATTTTGCTTGCTAGTGCCTGGTGTTTCTTGTTGCAGGTGCCTTTAGCAGTGAAAACTTGGGCCGGAGGTGCGCTGGATAGGATGCAGGTTTTTAGTGGCTCCTAAATGTACTTATGAGTCAGTCGGTCGGTCCATTTTGGTGATGGAAGTGCCTTAAATTTTCTGAGGTCCGGTCATAGAAAAAGGCACTGGAGAGATGTTCTTTGGCCCTGTGATATTCTCTGTATGGACTTGCGGCTAACTGGGCGGAGGAAAAAATGCTGTGGCTGTTGGGTTAGGCCCCCGGAGGGTGAACTGTGCCGAAGGTTTCCAGTATTTTGTGTGACGCTGCACTGCAGATCCCAGCATTATTGGGTCGGAGACAGGCTTCCCAAGTGTGGGGGACCTGGTGCATTTAGTTGGTGAGGTTAGTGTACACCCTAATTATTTATAGCCGCAGACTTTTTCCTTGCAGTTTGTAGTTAGGGACTTGTGGCCTGACAACATTATATAAATAAAGTAATTGTTCTTCAAATCAGAAGTGTTGTTATTGTTGTTAGGGTTCTAATAGCAAAGTATAAATGTCAGTCAAGATCTTATAATTATAGTAATTTTTTTGTACATGTTTCTATCTGGTCGCGGTCAAGCAGAAAATAATATTTTTTTGAAGAAGTTTCTAGGGGTATTTCCATGGACTTTAAAACAATGCAAATTTTTCTTTCAAAATAACAATTGAATTATTTTAAAAGGATTTTGTTTAAGCAAATTGTCTGTTGTACAGTGCTTATCTTGTAATGTATATCTCCCTTTAGCACTTCCCTGTGAGAGACACTTGAAAACCCTCATTGGTAGCAAAGGGGTGAAACGGTAATAAAAGAATAAATAGCTCTAAAGCTGTTTTTTTTTTGTTTTTTTTTAAAGGGATACAAAAGACAACATTCAACTATCAGGATTTAGTAAGAGCACATTATTTTTTAAAAACTTTCCAATTCCCTTCTGTTATCTAAATGTGCACACTCTCTGAGGCTCCAGTTCAAAATGAGCATGTGCAAGAATTCACAGAATATACATAAGCATGTCTGTTACATGATGCATTAGGAAGGAAAATTACATTCAATTTTAAATTTGTCAGAAGAAAAATCTATTACTCCTTTTTTATATTAAAATATAGGGATGGATTCTATAAAATTCTATAAAGTGGGATGGTGAGATTCTATAAAAATGCTCGCTAGCCCTTTTATTTCCCTGGTAAAATTATATAAAGCCACTTTTTACCCTGAGAACAGGGGGGCATATGCTGCATTTTCATATGGGGAAATGCTTACATTACAAAAGTGCACAATTAAATTCCTAATTTATAAACATACAAAACGCATGATTAAACCATTCACACAAAAATATGCAGAAAAAAATGCATTGTGCATCAAATATTGTAACAAAATTGTACATTAAAAATCGTATTTAATCAAAAACTTTTGATTTGTATGCAAATTATACAAGAATAAATAGTATTAAATCTGCATAGCGTAAATTGTAATTTAAGTACACTGGATGTGCAAAAACACAAAGAAATTTGTAGTTATAAGTACAATAAACGTAATGGTTGTTGTTGTTTTTTGTTTTTGCTTTTTAAAAAGTCTGAACAAGGGCGTTACATGGGCCAGTCATTGCCAGCAGCAGATCAAGGTAGGACCATCTCCTTGATTCACTCATATCTCTCTAAAAGATCCTTCTCCGTCTTTTGCTGGTGACTCCTCCTCTCTATTGCCCCTGTCTGTTGGAGTACCTCAAGGCTCTGCCCTAGGTCCTCTACTCTTCTCTATTTACACTTCTTCACTGGGTAAACTTATCAAAGCTATGGCTTCAACTATCACCTCTATGCTGATGATACCCAGATCTACTTTTCCACCCCTGCACTCTCTCCTTCTGTCAATTCTCACATCAGCGACTGCTTATCTGGCATTTCCTTCTGGATGGCCTCTCACCACCTAAAAATAAACATGTCCAAGACTGAACTACTTATAATCCCCTCTCTAACTCTACTCCAGTTTCTAATTTGTCCATCACTGTTGGCGGCACCACTATCTCCCCATCACCCCAAGTCTGCTGCCTTAGAGTCACACTTGACTCAATTCTGTCCTTCATTCTCCACATTCAATTGCTCTCTTCATCCTGCCGCAACCACCTATGCAATATCTCCCAAATTTATCCGTTTCTGAGTGCTGAAACCACTAAACACCTAATCCACTCCCTGGTTATTTCCCAACTTGCCTACTGTAATAACCTACTAACTGGCCTCCCCTCTCCCGCCTCTCTTCCTTTCAATCCATCCTAAATGTATCTGCCAGGCTAATCCACCTCTCTCGACGCTCTGTTTCTGCTGCACCTCTCTGTGAGTCCCTTCACTGGCTCCCCTTTCACAACAGAGTTAAATTCAAAATTCTGACCATGATCTACAAAGCCCTCACCAATGCTGCCTCACCCTACCTGTCCTCACTGATCAACAAATATACTCCAGCCCGCCCCCTAAGATCCAACAATGACCTGCTCCTGGTGTCCTCTACCATCACCTCCTCTCATGCTAGATTACAGGACTTCTCTTATGTGGCACCAAGCCTCTGGAACGCACTTTCTCGAGCTGTCAGACTTTCACCTAACCTCTCCTCCTTTAAACGTTCCCTAAAGACCTTTTTGTTCAGGGAAGTTAATCACCCGACTCATTAACAAATGAACTTCACTTACCTAACAGTTGCCCTCATCTATCTCCTCACTAATATCATTCTAACCTTTGCAGTCCCCACCTCCTGTTTCCCATCCTCCTACCCATCTAGATTGTAAGTTCACACGGGAATAGAGCCCTAAATTCCCTCTGTATTTGTCTGTAAAATTTTGTCTTTTATTGTATTGTTTCTCCGTTGTACTTTTTCCTTGTACCCATGGGCAGCGCTGCGGAATCTGTTGGCGCTTTATAAATAAATAATAACAATAATAATAATAATAAAGGTAGGCAAATTGCTTAAGCAGTGTAAAATATTGTTAACTTTTAGTTTTCTATGCCCCTTTACATTTTAGCATGACGTCATGTACCTGCATTCTCCAGAAGTTTCACAAAACCCATTTTGAGGGTGACAGCCAGGTCTGCATACTACTCCTAAAATCATAAAACTGTATAAGTCATTCATAAATCAATGTTTTAATTCAATAATTATTTTAAAATGATAGACAAATCAAATTGAACTTTCTTGATTCAGATAGAGCAAGCCATTTGAAGACACTTTTTTTTAACTTACATGATCAAATTTACTTTGTTTTCTTGGCATCCTTTGTTGAATAGCATATGTACATATTCTCAGCAGGAGCAATGCACTACTGGTAGTAGGGTTCCGACCTCTGCCGTATTTTCTTTGCGAGTTATGAGTTACACATGCTGCAGGGTGTGAAGGGAGGAACATGCAATGTGCCTCTGGACATCACATGAATAGTGCTGCAGTTCATGTTCCTCCCCGCACACCCTGCATTATGTGTAAATCATAACACTCTCTAGAAAAACATGACTGAAGTGGCAACCACAACTGCTGGGAGCTATCTGGTGATTGGTGCCCACACACATTTGTCTATTGTCATTGGCTCACCAGATGTGTTTAGCTTCTTCCCAGTAATGCATTGCTGCTCTGGAGCTGACATTTTGTGCTAATTCCTTTTGCAAAGGTTAAAAACATTGTTATATGCAATCAGTAGTGCAAAAATAAAATGTTCTAGCATATTATAGCCCTTTAATAATTCACAGACAAATTCAGCAATTTGTGTAACATTTTGTGATAGTGTCTAACTTTCATGATTTTCCTAGGATAGTTCTGCCTTTTTGCCCTCTTTTTCATGGTATACAGGTGAAACTTGAAAAATTAGAATATCGTGCAAAAGTTCATTTATTTCACTAATGCAACTTAAAAGGTGAAACTAATATATGAGAGAGACTCATTACATGCAAAGCAAGATAGTTCAAGCTGTGATTTGTCATAATTGTGATGATTATGGCTTACAGCTCATGAAAACCCCAAATCCATAATCTCAGAAAATTTGAATATTGTGAAAAGGTGCAATATTCTAGGCTCAAAGCGTCCCACTCTAACCAGCTAATTAAGCCATAACACCTGCAAAGGGTTCCTGAGCCTTTAAATGGTCTCTCAGTCTGGTTCAGTAGGAATCACAATCATGGGAAAGACTGCTGACCCGACAGTTGTGCAAAAAAACATCATTGACACCCTCCATAAGGAGGGAAAGCCTCAAAAGGTAATTGCAAAAGAAGCTGTATGTTCCCATTAATAGAAATTTATGTGGAAGGGAAAAGTAAACAGGTGCACAAGCATCAGGGATGACCGCAGCCTGGACAGGATTGTCAGGAAAAGGCCATTCAAAAGGGTTGGGGACTTTCACAAGAGCCACCACACACAGACGGATCCTGGACATGGGCTTCAAATGTCGTATTCCTCTTGTCAAGCCACTCCTGAACAACAAACAATGTCTAAAGAAAAACAGACCAGGTCTGTTGCTCAGTGGTCCAAAGTTCTCTTTTCTGATGAGAGCAAATTTTGCATCTCATTTGGAATCCAAGGACCCAGATTATGGAGGAAGAATGGAGAGGCATACACTGCAAGATGCTTGAAGTCCAGTGTGAATTTTCCACAGTCTGTGTTGATTTGGGGAGCCATGTCATCTGCTGGTGTTGGTCCACTGTGCTTCATTAAGTCCAGGGTCAATGCAGCCGTCTACCAGGAGATTTTGGAGCACTTCATACTTCCTTCCACAGACAAGCTCTATGGGGATGCTGACTTCATTTTCCAGCAGGACTTGGCACCTGCCCACACTGCCAAAAGCACCAAAACCTGGTTCAATGACCGTGGGATTACTGTGCTTGATTGGCCAGCAAACTCGCCTGACCTGAACCCCATAGAGAATCTATGGGGCATTGCCAAGAGAAAGATGAGAGACATGAGACCGAACAATGCAGAAGAGCTGAAGGCCGCTATAGAAGCATCCTGGTCTTCCATAACACCTCAGCAGTGCCACAGGCTGATAGCTTCCATGCCACGCCGCATTGAGGCAGTAATTGCTGCAAAAGGGGCCCAAACCATGTACTGAGTACATACAGTATGCATGCTTATACTTTTCAGAGGTCCGATACTGTTCTACAGGTATGTACAATCCTTGTTTTATTGATTGCATGTAATATTCTAATTTTCTGAGATTGTGGATTTGGGGTATTCATGAGCTGTAAGCCATAATCATCACAATTATGACAAATCACGGCTTGAACTATCTTGCTTTGCATGTAATGAGTCTATCTCATATATTAGTTTCACATTTTAAGTTGCATTAGTGAAATAAATTAACTTTTGCACAATATTCTAATTTTTAGAGTTTCACCTGTAATTGACATTGTAAAAACCTGCCCTGGTGTGTGGGTTTGGCACAGATATCTGGGAATGTGTTTACATTAGAACAGCAGAATAATAAAATAATATATCTAATTCAGTGAATCTCCTGCATTTTATAAACTAGACAGAATGATATAAATGTACGTAAATATACACAGAAAAGTAAACAGTTTAAGAAAAATAAAAGGAAGACATGAACATAAGATAAGTAGAGTCTATTAATAAAACACTGGACGGACAAGGTCTGACCTACTTCCACTCTGCTTAAAGACACACACACACACACACATATATATATATTTATATATACAGAGGATCATTCTGCTTGTTCCTAAGGAGGGAAGACTTGGGGAAAGCCAACAAATTTTTAGGGCCAGTTATCAAATGTTGGTTTCCAATTCTTATTTTATTCAAACATTTTGTTTTTTACATATTTTAATACAATCATTGGTTCATGGCTGTCTAATGAAGTTTGTGATGTTCTAGAACCACCCTTCTACAAGACACAATGTACCTACCACCCAACTCAATTCCACCAATAAGAAGTTTAGAATATATATATATATATATATATATATATGTGTGGAAGAAAGGGGGGTCACCAGCGCTAAAACTAAGGTAGGAGAAATACCTAGTAAGTTATAGATTATGTAAACAAAATATTTCAGTAATTAAAGATGTGGTGATTTTGTTATTGTTAGACTGCACTCACTTGGTTGGTCAGAAATGCAACTAAACTTGTATGTAAAAATAAGTATAGGAACTAAGCGTGCAGCCTAAAGTGTGAGTCAGTGTACCCGTGTCACTGAATGGAGTGTGGATCGAAAGAGAATATTCTCAAAAGTAAATAGGCGCACTGCTAAACAATTATGAATAATGTAATAATAATAAACAAAGTTCAAAAACCAATCAGTTGGTACAGTTTAGTTCTTTCCCAGTAAAGTTCTGGTATAGGGTAAGTGATAGCGCTTACCAGAGCCAACCTCAATCCTATGAGGTAAGTGATCAGCAATGGAGTATAGATGATCCCTTTGGAACTGTGTGCTCTCATGGAAATCTTTTGGTATCTGTTGCTTCTTGTCAATGGAGATCCTGGACTCTCTTGTGTTTGCAAGAATGATTCTTTGGTTCTCTCTATGGTATTTGCTGAAGTACTGCAGGTTATTCCAGGAATTTGTTGATGAAATGGAAATCTTGGACTCTCAATGGATTCCTTCTTCTTTCAGAAGCCTGGATGTCCAATGTTCTCATAGATGGATAGAAAAAGAGAAAAACAACATAGAGTAGTACTGCAAAATGATATAAGCAGAAACTAAATGTATGTCCTGGTGTAGAGTAAGTATATTGCGCTTACCAGAGCAAACCTCAATCCTATGAGGTAAGTGATCAGCAAGGTGTTAGAGATGGTGTTTTTGATGTTTCGAGCAAAACCTGGTCTCTTTTCATCAGAGGGAATGGTAATCCTGGACTCTCTAATTGGAGTAGGAACGGTCCTTTGGTTCACTCGTTGTTGATATTATACAAGAGTGTCTTGAGTAACTTATATCGGAATGAAATCCTGGGCTCTCTATGTATTTATTCTCTCTTTTGTTATTGGGATGTCGCTTGTCCTCATGAGAGATTAGTTATAGAAAACAAAAAGCAGAGACATAGACATAGTGTGATACCGTAAAATATAAATAGCTGTTTATTACAGATAAATAATAAATACTAAAAAAGTGTTGACATTAAAAACCTTTTCTGACTTGGTATGAGGTTTAAAAAGCAATGGCATAGAAGTACCCTGACAAACACTCTATGTTCCGGGATAAGCTGCAAATGAATGTGTTTTAGAACAGCAAAAAATGGTTGTTCAGCTGTACTATCATGCTGCTAAAACAAAGGGTGACAGAGATAAGCAGCAGTAGGTAAATCTGTAAGATTCAACAATGGCAGATACCATATAATTCCTGATACAGAACCGGTGGCAAGTGAAAGAAATGAGGAATAAATGGATGTGGATGCAGATTCTAGCAGGACCTGTCAGCCCACTGTGTGGTAAGTAATCCTTACGCGTTTCGAAGTAATAACGATACTTCTTCTTCAGAGGAAAAAAGTGTTCTCACACTTTTTTCCTCTGAAGAAGAAGTATCGTTATTACTTCGAAACGCGTAAGGATTACTTACCACACAGTGGGCTGACAGGTCCTGCTAGAATCGGCATCCACATCCATTTATTCCTCATTTCTTTCACTTGCCACCGGTTCTGTATCAGGAATTATATGGTATCTGCCATTGTTGAATCTTACAGATTTACCTACTGCTGCTTATCTCTGTCACCCTTTGTTTTAGCAGCATGATAGTACAGCTGAACAACCATTTTTTGCTGTTCTAAAACACATTCATTTGCAGCTTATCCCGGAACATAGAGTGTTTGTCAGGGTACTTCTATGCCATTGCTTTTTAAACCTCATACCAAGTCAGAAAAGGTTTTTAATGTCAACACTTTTTTATTATTTATTATTTATCTGTAATAAACAGCTATTTATATTTTACGGTATCACACTATGTCTATGTCTCTGCTTTTTGTTTTCTATAACTAATCTCTCATGAGGACAAGCGACATCCCAATAACAAAAGAGAGAATAAATACATAGAGAGCCCAGGATTTCATTCCGATATAAGTTACTCAAGACACTCTTGTATAATATCAACAACGAGTGAACCAAAGGACCGTTCCTACTCCAATTAGAGAGTCCAGGATTACCATTCCCTCTGATGAAAAGAGACCAGGTTTTGCTCGAAACATCAAAAACACCATCTCTAACACCTTGCTCATCACTTACCTCATAGGATTGAGGTTTGCTCTGGTAAGCGCAATATACTTACTCTACACCAGGACATACATTTAGTTTCTGCTTATATCATTTTGCAGTACTACTCTATGTTGTTTTTCTCTTTTTCTATCCATCTATGAGAACATTGGACATCCAGGCTTCTGAAAGAAGAAGGAATCCATTGAGAGTCCAAGATTTCCATTTCATCAACAAATTCCTGGAATAACCTGCAGTACTTCAGCAAATACCATAGAGAGAACCAAAGAATCATTCTTGCAAACACAAGAGAGTCCAGGATCTCCATTGACAAGAAGCAACAGATACCAAAAGATTTCCACGAGAGCACACAGTTCCAAAGGGATCATCTATACTCCATTGCTGATCACTTACCTCATAGGATTGAGGTTGGCTCTGGTAAGCGCTATCACTTACCCTATACCAGAACTTTATTGGGAAAGAACTAAACTGTACCAACTGATTGGTTTTTGAACTTTGTTTATTATTATTACATTATTCATAATTGTTTAGCAGTGCGCCTATTTACTTTTGAGAATATTCTCTTTCGATCCACATATATATATATATATATATATACTGTATATATACTATATATATATATATATATATATATATATATATATATATATATATATATATAAACATTTGTGAGCATTCCTGATCTCACCTAGTGTTACAATTTTGGCATAGACATAATAGCAATCAGTTCTAGGGTTATCAAATTTGTCCAGCTGACAGTGGGTCATTAAAATGAGAACTTACAGTCAACCACCTTGGTTTGGCAGTATTCTTTATTTTTTTTTATTTATATATCTTTTATTTAGGTAAATATATACAGTACTAACACAGGAAAATTCAATAATCTTGTGGAAACACAAAAGTTAAAGGAAAAAATAATATAGGTTTATACACCAACATGTATATAATAAAACACCAACATGTATATAAACATATAAACATAGTTACAGTAAATTAATATATAACCTAATTTTCCATTTTATAAAAGAAAAAAGAAATAGAGGCATTACACATATATATCTAACTAGTCAAAAACAAATCTAACAAAGAACCAAATAATCAAATCATAATTATCATTATTATCCCTAAAGTAGAAACTTCTTATGATAAATGTCAGTATTCTTGATAGTCAGTTTACTTGGTTCTCTTAGCCAGGGAATATACTGAACATTATGATGCTTATAGTTTTCTTTTCGATTACACTGTAATTGATATCATCTTCATTTGTAACAGATTCTGCAGCACTATATACTGTAGGTTGTCCAAAAATATAGACAAATATGAGATAGCCCGACTGATACAGGTTTGACCCAGTATAACTTTAGAACCTATAGAAATATAATATTTTCTATATTGGTTAATAATAAATTAGCAATATTTGTAGTAAACATATATGAAGCATTGATTTTTTTGTTAATTCTTTAAAGATTTATGTAAAGGTCTTTATTCATTATTTTTTAGGCAATGCTTGATAGCTGTTTTGCTTTTTAACTAACTTCTATAATTTGACAGAGGATTTTGCAACTTCTTATATTGTTAAAGGGACAGTCTAGTCCAAAATAAACTTTCATTATTCAGATACGGCATGTCATTTTAAACAATTTTCCAATTTACTTTTATCTTGCTTGCTCTTTGCTTTGTTCTCTTGGTATTCTTAGTTGAAAGCTAAAGCTAGGAGGTTCATATGCTAATTTCTAATCCCTTGAAGGCCGCCTCTTCTCTCAGGGCATTTTGACAGTTTTTCACCACTAGAGGGTGTTCGTTCACGTGTGTCATATAGATAACACTGTGCTCATGCACGTGAAGTTCCAGTAAGCAAGCACTGATTGGCTAAAATGCATGTCTGTCAAAAGAACTGAAATAAGGGGACAGTTTGCAGAGGCTTAGATACAACATAATCACAGAGGTAAAAAGAGTATTTATATAACTGTATTGGTTATGCAAAACTAGGGAATGGGTATAAAAGGGATTATCCATCTTTTAAAACAATAACATTTCTGGTGTAGACTGTCCCTTTAACGTCTGTAGTTCTCTATATATACGAAAGATACTAAAATATAATGGCCTAAAACAGGGGAGCATGATTAGAGTTTATAGAGAATGGATCTGTTTTTTTTTTGTTTTTTTACTACGTCAAGTGCTGAATCACTATTGCCTTGAAAATTTCAGAATTTTTAGTTCTGCAACATAAACATCTGTATATTATCACTTCAGACTTTGGGTAAAATTGGAAATCCTGAAGAATAATGGTCTAAAACTGTTTTTGTTTGTTTTTATACATTTGTTTTTTGTCTAGATGTGTTGCATGAAAACTTGTAAATTTAAGATCTTACCCAGATTGTGCATTAATGCTATTACAGTTCTAGTGGTGAATCACTACTGACTTGGAAAATAGCTGTTTTTTAGTGCTGTGACATAATCATCTGTATATTATCACTACAGGATGTGGGTAAAATTGGAAATCACACAACATTGTGGTTATTTGCTGGACAACACTCACATGTCTGGTAGATTCTCATCTAGTTTTTGGGCACACCTAGGGTGTCCAAAACAAGCCCTTGGGCACAGATGGTTTGACTAGATTCTGGTACTTTGTCTAAACCAGATTGAGAATGGAAATTAATGTATAGAGTATGCACACCTCTGTTATACAGCTGATTAATTCAGTCAATGTATCATCAATATTATATGGAAATCAATTCAATTAAAAAACACATACCATGGGGTGCAAAAGCAAGCAAAAACATTGCTTTTCATTCATACCATCTATTTTATTGTTTATATATACAGTATATATATATATATATATATATATATATATATATATATATATATATATATACACACACACCATACATTCACACACACACACACACACACACATATCTCTCTTTCTTTCCACAAATAACCTATGCCTGTTTTTAAACCACTCACATATCATTGATCTCCTTGCTATATATTTTTTTTTGCAATGTTCTTGTTAAACTCTAACACAAAAGACCCGGATATAACTGCTAAAAGTACATACATAAAGATTATCAGAGGCCAAGATCTGTTTTTTGAAAATATATGACAAGGAAATGGAATTTCTATAGTGAAAATTATAGATTTCTTAATCAATTTCTTCCGATTCACTAACTGACACTAGATCAAATGTGGCACTTATGTTGCTAGAAGCACATTGTATCATAACACAAAATTAGTCTAAGCTTTTCCTCAATGCATGAAAACATTAACATAGTTTCCATGCTGGTTTAAAAAGGTTATAAGATTTGTCTACAAAATCTAAAAATTCCCTAAGGGTTAATGAAGATTTTTATTAAAATAAACAGTGTATAAGTTTCTCAAATGTATTACAATCTACACTGTTGTCTGCAATTTGTATGATATTAAACAGCCCATTATTTTTTGGAAGCCTTTTTCTTATGGCTTTGAAACTTTAAAAAAAATAAATAATAATAATTGTATTAATGACTATTTTCACACCATATATTTCAATCTTCCATTATACATTTTTATACAAACATCTCTGTAATAAAATATGTGTGAGTACAAATGATCTTGATCTTTACAATGAAGACATCCACAGGACATTATATTGACATAGTGCAAAAAATAATGAATTTGTTAACAGATACCTTGGCTGTGTATACACTAATGAGGGAATACATTGTGTTACATTGAATTATTTTAACATTCTTGAAATGTGTTACACAGAGATACACTTTAGGGCCATTCTTCTTAGATTTTGAGTTTATTATACAATGTACACATACTTATTGTATTATTATTTCCTATTTGCCAATTTAAAAAATAAATATGAATAAACAAAAATATGATTGATTCACACATCTCAAATTAGGGAGACCAAAAAAAAAACTAAATTTAAAAGTATATAAAACAATATCTGATTAGATAATTAAGACCTAGAAGCCTATACATATGTCCCCCCCAACAAAAGCAACAGACTGGCAATATATTTAAACTATACATTAACAATAATTATGTGCTTTATATTTATATTGCTTTTATTCTAGTTTCTGCTTATATAAAAAGAATTCACATACCACCTTGTGCTACCAGCACATTTTAAAAAGTATAACGCACAGTACAGATTATTAAATGAGATCAAACAAAATGTACATGTCATATTCTATTCTAAACTGTATTAAACCTCTACCTATTTGTATGTCTGGAGTATTTATAAATGTAATACAATATTCCTCTATTAAAACACACAGAAAAAGGTATTAATGTCAAGAGCTTGTAATCTATACTAAACTGTTTTAAACCCTACACATTTGTGGAGGGGGTTATAAATATTATCTAGAAGATAACTTAATTACACAATGAAAGCTCTTTCTTGTAAATGTAACATGGAATGAACACTCAATAACAGAACTTGGCAGAAGTATATGGCCATTATTATATATCATAAGGTTACAAAAATAAATCTTCTCTACAGAAAGAGAAGGCAGAGTTCAAAACATCAATCTATAAATATGGTGAAATATAAATGAATCCTGCTCACACACACATTTACCTTGAGTTGCTGTAGCAAGAAAATGAGACAGTACCAGGCAAAAGACGCATGTGATTGGGGTATCCATCACTGGTACTCTCCAGCAGACAGCTGGAATAAAATACAAGGAGTTACAGCAGATGGAAATTAAAGAAAATCCTTCTAACCTTCATTTGTGCAGTATATTATAAATGGAGCAAATCTACAGCCCTGTAACTCCTGCCTGGATGTTGCATGTATATTTCTACTGTATATTGATTTCAACAATAGTGTGGGGGTGTACTAACCTGGTGCTCTTACAGTTCACAGGATTGTCAGATGCTCATTATTCATCTTCTCCATAACAACTGCTGTGAAACAGAAAAGATGTGACTGTAAAGTTCCCCTGCTCACTTTCATACAAAGTCCTGCTGATGTGCAGTCATTCACTAGAAAAGAGAAAACAGGCTAATTAATAATAGAGAAGATCTGGTGAGATTTATATAGTCAGATGGCTTTCAGGAAGGACCAGTGCTTTGTTCCTGGGAGTTTGACATCCAGCGCAAGGGATTCATTATCCAGACTGGCTTTAGGGGAACTGAGCCATGCAGCAGTTCTGCGGTAACAGTGTACAGCGTTGCCAGGATCCATGCAGCAACTCTCCTGTTCTCACTGCTACAATTGCACCCTCATGCCCTCTCTCCAGAGCTAGGGGATAAGCACGCCCCCAAGTATGCTGTTAGTCATTCCTTAAGCTTTAGGGAAAACATGAAGTGGATTTTTTATTTTTAATATGCATTTAAATTAAATTGATTTTCCAATCTAATGTTCTTTATTAATACTCCTGTGAATTGCAATAATAAATCCCTTTTCTAACATATTAGAGACAATAATGTTCTTTTGGCATGTCCCTCTTGGCAAAATATAGGTTAAACATCTTCTTTAACTATTAACCAGCCACTCAGAACTGCAAACCATCGGGCTGGCAAGGGGTTAAATGTAATAAGCATTTAAATGTATGTGTCTATTTGTAGGAAACTTGGAGTTGAAAGCAAATAATTACATGTTTAAATAACATTCAATAATTGCCCTTCTCTTTCAAATAGCTACTGTAGCATGGCTTAATTGCTTCAGTGTAACCCTCTCATTCACCTGATTCTTATTCAAACCTGATCTATATAAACAGAAGTTATTTATTACAAAGAGTGCACATATGAATCTATTATAAAATTATATATATATATATATATATATTTATATATGTATAGATAGATAGATAGATAGATAGATAGATGATAGATAGATTTATCAAAAAGTGAGATATAAAAATAACCAATTATTTTCAATAATAAAAAAAACAGATGGGCACACTTTTGAACCCACATTCATGTTGTTTCTCCTTCAAGGAATGTGAGATCCTGCAGTCAATCTGCATAACAGAAATTTCATACATTTGCACTGTCTGATATCCCACAGAGAATGGGCCAGTTACAAGTGGAGCACTAATTAATGCTCCCTTTCGAGAGTTAATTGTGCTAAAAGTAAGCTTTTTGCACTCGACGGGTTGGGCTCGTATTATGAGTTGAAAAGAAACTGTTTTTGTATGTGGACTAACCAAACGAGCATGAAAAGCTGAACTTAGAATATCACATGCATGTTCACGTATTCCCGCATAAAAGCCAATGGAGAAAAAAAAGTGGAAAAACTCCCATTCTCATGCAAATCTGATTGCATATTCTCATGTGCGCTCACCTGACATGAAAATATGAATATTTTACATTCCAATGTTCTTCACATAGAATAAAATCTTCAATTAATTCATAAAAAAATATTTCAACATATATCTGAGTTTTTGTACAATATACAGGTGAAACTCGAAAAATTTGAATATCGTGTAAAAGTTCATTTATTTCACTAATGCAACTTACAAGGTTAAACAATATATGAGAGAGACTCATTACAGGCAAAGCAAGATAGTTCAAGCCGTGATTTGTCATAATTGTGATGATTATGGCTAACAGCTCATGAAAACCCCAAATCCAAAATCTCAGAAAATTAGAATATTGTGAAAAGGTGCAATATCTAGGCTCAAAGTGTCCCACTCTAATCAGCTAATTAATACATAACACAAGCAAAGGGTTCCTGAGCCTTTAAATGGTCTCTCAGTCTGGTTCAGTAGGCATCACAATCATGGGAAAGACTGCTGACCTGACAGTTGTGCAGAAAACCATCATTGACACCCTCCATAATGAGGGAAAGCCTCAAAAGGTAATTGCAAAAGAAGTTGGATGTTCTGTATCAAAGCACATTAATAGAAAGTTATGTGGAAGGCAAAAGTGTGGAAGAAAAAGGTGCACAAGCAGCAGGGATGACTGCAGACTGGAGAGGATTTTAAGGAAAAGGCCATTCAAAAGTGTTGGGGACTTTCACAAGGAGTGGACTTAGGCTGGAGTCAGTGCATCAAGAGCCACCACACATAGACAGATCCTGGACATGGGCTTCAAATGTCGTATTCCTCTTGTCAAGCCACACCTGAACAACAAACAAGTCAGAAGCATCTTGGAAACTACTGGACTTCAAGTATCTTGCAGGGTGTGCCTCTCTATTCTTCCTCCATACTCTGGGTCCTTCCTTGGTTTCAAAATGGCTTGACAAGAGAAATGCGTAGTGTGATAGGAGCGCCTAAAGGTGGATTCCTGCTGCTAAAAAAGTTCTTCCCTCAAAGAGAACTAAATGGTGGATAAGAAGAAAAAATGGGGTTTATTTAGCAGCGCTAAAAAAAGCTAGGAAATGATGATACCAATCTAATTTATGTTTTATACAATCTATTTTATTTAAAAATTCTTATAACACATAAAAAAACAGCAAATGCTTTTCCTAATTAATAAAGGGACGTCTCCCTTATACAACACTTATAAAAACAGACTAGAACCATATAATCCTAGAATTTCAGGTATAAAGGAATTAATTCTATAGATAACATATGGCAAGCAACAAATTTCTAAGATAAATGGTGAATTAAATATTTAAAAGGCACACATGTATCAATCCTAATAGCTTTACAGTTCTTCAGTAACAAATTCAGTTATAAAGTTACACAGTTACTTTCCTTGGACATATAATTGGCTCAGGTGTGCTGGATAGTTAAAAAGGCAAAAAACAGCCAATATTCTGATTTAGGTGCCAAAGCAATCGTGGTTAATGGAAATGGTTAATTTAACAGATGAATACCTTGATGTCTTTAAAGTTCAGTTTGCGTGTTTTAAAAAACGTAGTGCAAATTAGTGTAGAGGTACCTTAATCTGTCCTGGTTGCAACCGCTGATTATCTTCACTGTGAGGGATTCACAGACTGTTTGTTCCTGGTGCTTCTGATAAGTCACCTGACCTTCTCTTTGATTCAGAGGTCAGGGGTGATGATCCGTTCTGGTGATGTAGTTATCCTTTTTTTTGTTTTCCTTTCTTCTTATAGCCCAAATATTGTTTTCATCTGGGTTCCCTCAGACTTCTTAAGGTTTGAAGAAATCTTTGGTCAGTGTTTAGCAGTAACACCGTATTCCCTGAAGTTACCAAAGGTAGATTTTAACTTGCAGGGTCAGGAGAAAAGTTTAAAGTTGCAGGGTCACACAGCTTTGTGACAGTAGTAAATGAAGTTTAGTAGAGTTTCACCCTTCTGGGCTTTATCAAGAAATAAAGCCCAGAAGGGTGAAACGCGTTGAATGGGACCTGCTACACTCTACTAAACTTCATTTACTACTGTCACAAAGCTGTGTGACCCTGCAACTTTAAACTTTTCTCCTGACCCTGCAAGTTAAAATCTACCTTTGGTAACTTCAGGGAATACGGTGTTACTGCTAAACACTGACCAAAGATTTCTTCAAACCTTAAGAAGTCTGAGGGAACCCAGATGAAAACAATATTTGGGCTATAAGAAGAAAGGAAAACAAAAAAAAGGATAACTACATCACCAGAACGGATCATCACCCCTGACCTCTGAATCAAAGAGAAGGTCAGGTGACTTATCAGAAGCACCAGGAACAAACAGTCTGTGAATCCCTCACAGTGAAGATAATCAGCGGTTGCAACCAGGACAGATTAAGGTACCTCTACACTAATTTGCACTACGTTTTTTAAAACATGCAAACTGAACTTTAAAGACATCAAGGTATTCATCTGTTAAATTAACCATTTCCATTAACCACGATTGCTTTGGCACCTAAATCAGAATATTGGCTGTTTTTTGCCTTTTTAACTATCCAGCACACCTGAGCCAATTATATGTCCAAGGAAAGTAACTGTGTAACTTTATAACTGAATTTGTTACTGAAGAACTGTAAAGCTATTAGGATTGATACATTTGTGCCTTTTAAATATTTAATTCACCATTTATCTTAGAAATTTGTTGCTTGCCATATGTTATCTATAGAATTAATTCCTTTATACCTGAAATTCTAGGATTATATGGTTCTAGTCTGTTTTTATAAGTGTTGTATAAGGGAGACGTCCCTTTATTAATTAGGAAAAGCATTTGCTGTTGTTTTTATGTGTTATAAGAATTTTTAAATAAAATAGATTGTATAAAACATAAATTAGATTGGTATCATCATTTCCTAGCTTTTTTTAGCGCTGCTAAATAAACCCCATTTTTTCTTCTTGACAAGAGAAATGCGTCATTTGAAGCCCATGTCCAGGTTCTGTCTGTGTGTGGTGACTCTTGATGCACTGACTCCAGTCTCAGTCCACTCCTTGTGAAAGTCCCCAACATTTTTGAATGGCCTTTCCCTGACAATCCTCTCCAGGCTGCGGTCATCCTTGCTGCTTGTGCACCTTTTTCTTCCACACTTTTCCCTTCCACATAACTTTCTATTAATGTGCTTTGATACAGAACATCCAACTTCTTTTGCAATTACCTTTTGAGGCTTTCCCTCATTATGGAAGATGTCAATTATGGTTTTCTGCACAACTGTCAGGTCAGCAGTCTTTCCCATGATTGTGATTCCTACTGAACCAGACTGAGAGACCATTTAAAACTCAGGAGCCCTTTTCAGGTGTTATGGCTTAATTAGCTGATTAGAGTGGGACACTTTGAGCCTAGAATATTGCACCTTTTCATAATATTCTAATTTTCTGAGATTGTGGATTTGGGGTTTTCATGAGCAGTAAGCCATAATCATCACAATTATGACAAATCCCGGCTTGAACTATCTTGCTTTGCATGTTATGAGTCTATCTCATATATTAGTTTCACCTTTTAAGTTGCATTAGTGAAATAAATGAACTTTTGCACGATATTCTAATTTTTTGTTTCACCTGTATACATGATTATAAATAAGTATAGATATATACACAAAAATATAGGAATATCTTTTTATAAATACTTAGAACATTGGAATGTGAAATATTTACAGTAAATACACAGTATAACATGTTTTCATCTACTTTACCTCAAGGGCTATATATATGTATATATATGTGTATATATATATATATATATATATATATATTTATATATGAGCAACTGGAGAGCACTCTCACTTCCAAAGTCAATCCGCCAGGGTGCATGCAGGGGTTGAATACTATAATGAATGAAAGGCCGCACTCTCTGGTCCTTTACATATACAGTTTTATTTGTGACGTTTTGGGGACCGAATCCCCTTCCTCAGATTCGGTCCCTGAAACGTCACAAATAAAACTGTATATGTAAAGGACCAGAGAGTGCGGCCTTTCATTCATTATATATATTTATATATATATATATATATATATATATATATATATATATATATATATATATATATATATATATATATATATATACACACAGTATATTTATATTTATATACAATATATATATATGTTTGTAAATACATATATACATATATAAATACATAAATACATATGTACATACACACACAAAAAGGTATATATATGTATGTCTATGTCTTTGAACCCTAATAACTTCTGTGTGTAATATTTTTTTTAATAGTTTTTATTAGATGGTGTTATTTTGAGTGTTACTGTACTTTGTAATGTATTTTTTATGTGTTTTGTGATACTTTTTTTACTTTGCAAAGCACTGAGGTCGCAGTAATCATTCTAGCATAAATCACGATTGCGCTCAAGTGATAGCATTTACTTTAAACTCATAAAACGAGCAATAAGCCTGACGAGTGCAAACACCCGCGATAAACCCCTTATCACTTGCACACAAATGTTTGTGCTCCACTTGTAATCTGGCCCAATGTAAGATGCTTGTTTTATATAATGGGCAGAGGACCGGTTTAAAGTTTATTTTTAACATTGACTCCCCATGTGTGTTCAGCTAGATCTGGAGCTTATTCTAACTATGTGTTAACATCTTTGAAGGGTTAAACACATAGTTATATGCAAACAGTAGTACAATAATACAATTTTCTAACATAGTTCACAACATCTGACGGTGTTTTTGTCAAATTTTGCTACCCACCAGATTTTGCTACCTAACAAATGTGCATTCCTGAAATGTTTTTGCCCCACTAACTACGCACACACGTCACCAGGACTGCACATCGGATTTTGCTACCTGCCACACCGCGCAGCTATGTCACTGCTTCTGCCTATCCTATTTTGCTAACTGCCACACTATGCAGGTATATGACCGGCGTCGCACAACAGATTTTGCTACCTGCCACACTGGGCTTCTGATTATTTCATTGTGTACAAACTGTTACAATTACAGCCTTCTTGGTTGATTCTGAATGCAATGGAGTTGTAGAGTGTTAGAGAGCTGGAAACTAATCGGAGACTAAACGCTCAAAATCAACAAAATCCTTGAGTCTACATTAGAATTTAACAGCTTTGGGAATCCAAGAGATTACTGTCAACAAACTGCCTATATCATACCATATGCAGGAAACTGTTATAAGGATTATGTGAGGCTTTGCTTAGGAAGAATCAACCAAGTAGACTGTTATGGTAACCGTTTGTACACAGTGAAATAACCAGAAGTGAGGTGTGGCAGGTAGCAAAATTTTATGGGCAGAAGCAGTGACAGGCAAGCACAGTGTGGCAGGTAGAAAAGTCTGACGAGTGATGGCGCTGATGTTTTTGTGCGCATGCGCAGCTAGTGGGCAAAAACATTTCAGGAATGCGGTGATGTCTCTGCACTCATGAGCTTATTGTTTTGTAGCCTCTGACAGGTAGCAAAATTTGACAGAACATCAGATAATTTCTGGGATATGTACGGTAAACAGCTTTCCCACTAATTTGTGTGTAAGGCAGTGGATATGGGGGGCAAAGGTTATGGGCAGGGCTAGGTGACGGTCATGTCATGAGGATGTCTGGGAATTATTTGGGTGTGTCTGGACAGAGCTTGGGTATGGCTTCCTAGTCCCTTAACAATGTAAAGGTAATTTGAAGGGACATGAAAACTACCTATTTTTATTATATATTAGAAATGATGAAAAAAGTTTAAACAATTATCAATTATTTTCTGTTGTTTGTTCTGCTTTTGCTGCATATTTATTTTAAATGACAAACAGTTTCCAAATCCACCATGACTCACTATGTGGGATACATAGAGTGTTTTTCTAAAATTAAAAAAAAACAGATTATTCTCCTTCTGCAGTCTCATTTATTGAATATCTAGGCTCAGGAAACCTTAGCAGTACTCTGCTTGTAAAATTCACCAAATAACTTTACATCAGATGATATCATAGCCCAAAAAGGGGTGTGAACAATATTATAATTTCTGTAAGCATAAGAACTTATTTCTTAACACTTGTCCCTAGATGCTATGAGGCTCTTCCTGCAAAACAGCACTAAAAAGAATAACTACTGCAGATGCATTTAGGCTAATCAAAATATATTACAAAATGCTTCTATTTAAAACTAAAATGCACTAATGCACAGTCTAATTTTCTATATCTTTAACCCTTATGTGACCCTGTAACATAGTTTGTGACTCGTCTCAGCATGAAAGATTATTGTAGGTCAACATCCCAAAACTTACAAAAGCCAACTAGAACCTATAAAAATACATTCTGCCCTTCTCTCAGTAACCACAGCCCCTGCAAGCAAATTACAGTTATATAATAACAACTACAAATGCATAAGGGAGAAAGTGCTCACAAATAATATAGGACTTCTCATCTCAAATCTAAATAATGTTATTGGTATCAGAATCATATGAGAATGCTAATAGAAAACAGTCTGATCTTACTGCTGTCCTTAGCAAAAGGGCCAAAGCCAAATAATGTCAGTTAAGACATATTTATTGCATCAGCTGTTACCCACTTTCAGGCACCCTAGCCCCCTTACTAGACCACACCTGACCACCTTGCCCAATCACACCAGGAACCTAACTCTCCCCATCGACCCCAGCAATAATAATGATGCTGAGTGACGTTGTCAGATGGTACTGTTTAAAACTAATGTGCATGCTATTCTATATGTCCCCTAGTGTGCATGCATTCAGGAGCATGCACTGACCTCATAAATATGCTAATCTGGCATTTATTAAGGTGATATGATTGGCATTTGGTTCACCATGAATACATATGCGTGATAAATATTCCTAAACGAATATCTGAATGAATGCACTAACTAATTTAAAAAATAACAAATATATACTAACAAAATTAATCAGTATATATTTCTTATCCATAAAATTATTGTTTAAATGGTAAATACTTACCTATAGCATGTTGGGGGCCACACTAATTTGATAATTTTCGCAGTGGTAAAAGGAGTAGAAGGCCCTTTAGTACGGGCCCTGGGATCCGCTGAACTAATACTCCTATTAGCGCAGTCTTGGACTCTGTAAGGAATGGTCAGACTAGCTCAGCTACCCACTTTGCTATAGGTAAGTATTTAACCTATAGGTGACACTGCGCAATTTGCAACAAAGTAACATTTAGACAAAAATGGAAAAGGCACCTCCTTGTGCAAATTAGTACAGATATCACTTTCCACCATTCACAGGGTACTCACATAAGTGGCAGCACTCCGTTGTGCTGTTATTGGCAGGCCTGGGTATTTTGGTGTCTCAGTTCACTGACCACACGTGGCAAAATACTGTGCAATCTTCATCCTTTAAGAATTAAAGCTGAAGGTTGTTCTGGAATCTATCTTAGCCCCAAAGACAGAACTCAAACTCACAGGGTTTTAGTTGACTCAATAAAAATGTTTAATGAAATTTAAAACAAATAATAAAAATGCTCTATGTGCAAAGAATGCTACAGCCGCTTACTAAGTATCTTTGGATTCTGACACATTAATTGATGCATAATTACCATGTGTAACTTTGTACACACAGTGTATATTTATTTTATATTATACTTCATATTGGTGTTTCTTTGGCATCCCTTAGGACTGAATATTTTTCTAGACATTTATTGTAGATGTTTGAAAGTAACATTTACTATAATTTTAATGAAAATGAATGTAAATATTAACTGATATGCAGCATTTGTTTTGTTTTAAATAAAATGAACACCAAATAGTGCAGCGCACAAATATTCAGTGCTGCAAAAGTCTAATTGGCAGCGTGACTTGCAACGCGTTCAGCCTTAACTGGAGGCTGCCATTAAAAGGAAAAAAAAAATCAAAAGCATTAAGCAAGTTTTTAAATATAAATTAGCTTTGTTTTAAGTTAATAATAAGTGGGCTTTACTTGCATTAAGTTACTATTTCATATATAATACTTTATAAATATCTGATTTTCCTACATTTTATAACACTTTAACAAATAAAAGCAATTCATGATATGAACAAAGACACAAGTAAGAATTATATATCCCTTTTTACAATTTAGGGCAGATTGTGGCGTGCTATTGAGTGCTTTCGCACTCTAACTTGGGGACTTTGGATATCGCGACCATGTTAACTTCTTCTCCTCATCATAGACTTTATGGAGCACTCAAATGGGGGGGGGGGAAATCACTTATCGCTCGCACACTAAACCAACTCTGTGTTCAATATACTGTATATATTATAAATACATATTCCCCTAGTACATACACAGTAAAACAAATTACTAAATATTACAATTGAATAAAAAATATTTTAAATATTTTGTTATTTGAGTGACTTCAAAGTATATATACATATTTGTATTTATATGTGTAAATTTATATATATATATATATATATATATATATATATATATATATACATACATATATATTATTATCATTCCTCAGTCTTCTTCAGACTGAGGAAGGGGATACTTTGTCTCCGAAACGTCACATTAAATGTTTGGTGTTAAAAAGTCCAGTGAGTGCAAATTTTTGCTACATATATCTATTACCTACTAGCACCCTGGCTGCTGAAGTTTGAAGTGAGAGTGCTCATCCTGGTTCTATATATATATATATATATATATATATATATATATAAAATATTTTTTTATTAGATAGTGTATATTTGAGTGTAACACTTTATTTAATGTATTTATGTTGTGTTTGGTGCAACTTTTTATTTAGCCCTAACCCTTTATGCGAGGTCTTCAGCTGTGCAATATTTCAATATCGTGTGCACTGATGTTAGCGCGTCACTGTAATCTAGTCCTGTATCATTTACTTTTTTTTTAAAAAAAGACCAAACTCTTAATTTTAAACATAAACAAATTTTAACATATATATTTAGTTGTGTATAATTCTCAAGTTTTAAAATGTGATTTCAGCTATATATTTATTTTTTTCTATAAAACTAGAAATCTTTAAGATATAAATCAAGTCTGCCCCCCTCCAAAACAAAAAAGAAAAACCCTTAAATCCTTAAATCAGAACAGCTGTGAAGGTAGCCAAAAAATACAATCTTACAACATATTAGGTTTTCAAGAAGTCAGTGCTGTTTAGATTAATCCAAAACTCCTGCAAAATTGGCATGAAAGGTAATTTCTGATGGAGTTAAAATATTTAAATTGAAAGCACCAAGAACTCATGTAAATGTATTTTGATGATTTTAGTCAATTTTATACCTAATATCATAGCACTCCGTAACATGTTACTGCTTTATAAATAAATGATAATAATAATGATTGGAATGGCCTTAAATGTAAAACTGCACAAAAGACATGAGGCACTTAGCGTTACGCTCTTACTAATCCTTGTCAAAGCAACATCTATCTTAATATCCCCCTACAGATCCGCTTCACTGTAGGGCGCACAACCTCTGTTTGTTCTCTCCTGATACAAATCTACTTCCATGATCAGACTATGCTCCAGTTAGCAGACTGAAAGATGGATTCAAATAGCAATGGAAAACAAAAGTTAATTGTAACTTGTCTGTTATTTTGTTTCTTTCAAAATTAATCTATATTGATTGACTAGTTTGTAGAAAGGGCTGCAACACATTGCCCAGCATCACTCTTAAGACGCTAATGTGTAACCACAGGTGCAAAAACTACAGCAAGTAATCTGTTCAACCAATGTAATTAATCCCATCTTCAGCACCACTCTGGGGGACAGCACCATCAAAATTCATGATTCAGATAGAACATGCTGTTTTAAGAGACTTTCTAATTTACTTAAATTTTTAAACTGTGCACTCTTTTTATATACACACTTTCTGAGGCACCAGCTACTACTGAGCATGTGTAAGAGTCTGCATTGTATATTTATATGATTCTGTGATTGACTGGAGGCTGTCACATGATACAAGGGTCCAGCAAAGTCTATTTTGAAAGTTGTCAGAATAGAAAAAGTGCTAATGAATTGTATTTTTACTATGCGCTTGTTGATGATGCAATTATACTGTATTTAATGATCTTTTAATCTGCTGTTTATTATACTAAATTCGCAAAATAAGGTCAATCACAACCAGATCAGATGCACTGCCAAAACCATTATCCTGGGGCAATTTATATATTTATATTTTGTGCCCCATTTATTAAAAGGCAAGGAACCTTGTCTGCCCAGCATCGCAACAAGCATCCACTGCCCACAGTTAGCATTGCACAAGCAATTGCTTTTGCATCCGTGCCCCCTGCAGCTTCGCAGGACTTGTCAATCAGATCGGATCGGGATGATTTCATTCTGCCACCCTTGAGGTGGTGGAGAAGCAAAGTAGTTGCAGTCTTAAAACTTAACTAGAGGTCTTAAAGACTTAGCATTACATATAGTTTTCATGTACTGCTTGAAAAAAAAATTCAAGCAGCAATTGAAAAAAAAAAATCGCATAGAAATTGGAAGTTTTTATTTTTTGTGTGTTTTTTTATTTTTTGCTTTTAAGCACTTTTTTTTCTAATTTTTCAGTATTAATTAAAGAGTTATTAGTGTGCCTTTATGGTTTGTCTTTACTCTGTTCTTGGATTCTGATTCTCCTGCCTGCTTAGATTGTTCCTGACCTTTGACTTCCCAAACCTAGATTTCAGACTCTGATTTTACCTTGTTGTCCAGTGCTGATTGGCTCTTGGTTTGTTCTTGATTGCTCATTGGTTCTGATTTGCTCACTTGCTTTGGATTGATTAGAACTGCATGACTATGCTTTATCTGTTGGTCAAGTCCTGAGGTATATCCAGTGTGTTGTGAAAGTATCTTTCAATAATTTCTCAGCAATTGGGTCCATTACCTCAACTAACATTTACCTCTCAGCCTGATACAATGTTATGGGGATGCTGTTGTTTCTGGGTGTCCATTTTTAGAAGTTAAATTTCAGTATAGTGTTCCTGCAGAACATTTGTCTGAGCAAAGAACTTTGTCATCCCCTATATATAAAGAGGGACAAATCACCAACACTACACAAACACACACTCAACATGCACATCATTTACACACATGTTTTATAAAAATAAACCTGGAAAATGAATGTGCAAAACTTATATTAATGCTAGACTTTTTAAGTAAAAGATTAAAAACCATTGCAATTCTGAAATTAAATTTCCCCAATAAAAATAGCTTAATAATATATATATATATATATATATATATATATATATATATATTTATATATAAAAATAATTTAATATATTAAATAATAATATAATGCATATCATATAACTCTATATTCTTTCATGCAGGAGTTTAATTTCAAAATGCCTACTTGACATTTCCACACCTGGATTAGAGAAACTAGAAAATATAATATAACTGAAGGAATTATTCACATTTTTTTTTTTTTTTTTTTTTTGAAGGACCATAAATTAAATCTGATTACCATAGTCAATTTCATTTTTTGAGGTATAACTGACAATATTTGAAACATCCATAGAACAGAATGCATAGTAGCATAGTATATGAGTATTTTTAAAGAAAACCGAAGTTCGTCCTATACAGATCCTACCAGTTTTACAATAAAGGAGCTACCAACATTAATTAGAAAGCCTATCCATTTAATACAAGCAATCGTATTACTGAATTCTGTTTCTAGCCAGAAATATATATGTCACGGATATCAGACGGCTAAGGCAACCCCCCACCCCCCTACAACCTCACCCCTGTTATTTCTCAGTGGTTTTGGGCTCCTCAGAGCAACCACCATCTCTGGAAGCTGTTTGTTTGCTTTGTGTTGGCTTATTTTTGTGTTCAGAGAAAAGTTGGTTTATGACCAGGAAAACCCTCCTAGGCTGGCCGGGCTCCTGGAACTCCCGGTCAGCCGCCTTACAACGGACACCCGTCTAACCCCTCTCAGGCTGGACAGGCTCCTGGAACTCCCGGTCGGCCACAGGACAGCAGAACACCTGCAAACTTTAACCCAGGTCGCTTCAGCAACCATGTGCCCCAGAGCTCCTCTCTTTTGGGGATTAGTAGCCCCTGGGGAGTACAAGGGGTGGGGGAATTGCCGGAGGGGAGCTCCTTTGGGAACCGGGGGTTTTGGACACCCCTAACCCGATAACTTCATTGGACTGTAACTCCGGTCCCCAGTAATGAATCATCATTTTTGGACTGTGAAATCTGGGGACTGAGAGCTTTAAAATGACACCCTGGAAGTGCCGCCGCTCCACCAGGATCACCCCAAAACCGCCACCCATATGTATTGGGATTATGTGGGACTGTGGCTCCTATGGAGGTGCCGGGCTGTCTGGAGGGGCGGGAATGACGGGAAAATAGTGGGATTGTCCTGGGTCTTATCAAGATGTATAAAAGGAGTGTGTGCTTTCAATAAAATAAGTTCCTGTGTAACCTGAATGCTAGTGTGTCTAGTTATTTGGGTGAGCTCCAGCTAAAATCACTATCCTGAGCTACATAGCAGCCTGTTCCAGGCAGAGGAAGGACACACTGGAAGAGCTACCTAGTCTGGGTAGCTGGAGTCTGCCACAGGGTGGGACCCTGAGTACTGGTGCTCTCAGGCATCAGGGGTGTCTACAGGCTGTGGTCACTTGCCAGCTACATAGCTGCAGTTGGCAGGGAGGAAGCAGGACCCCTTTTGGCGGAGCTACCCAGTCGGGGTAGCTGGGGTATCCGTCACATTGGCTGGCAGCGGTGGGATCTGCTTCTTTTACAAGGTTCCTGCTGACAGAGGAGACGTTCCACAGTAGCCGGTAAATATGGAGGCAGAGTTCCTAGGGAGAGTACAAAAGATGCTGACTGGAACAAAGGATCCTTGTTCAGAACAGGACGTTCTGACATGGAGGAACCTTGCCCTCCGAGACCTTTGGTGGGAGGCTCTGCAACAGGAGCAGGAAAATGGAAAGGTCCTCCCTACGAATGACACGAGATTCCAGGTAGGTGGACCATGAGGCTGCCTTTCCTAGGAGAACAGCCAAAGAAGGAATGGCTAGCTGTTCTACATAGACTGATCCAGCAAGAGATGTGGTTGGAGGACGGCTATCAAGTCCTCCAATGGCTTGCTATGCAAGCGCAGCCATGGCTGGAGGAAGGATCCCCCACAGAGGGCTTTGGCTTCGGCGGCCCTGGATTGTTGTTTACAAAAATGACAGAGGACCCACAGTTTGGGAGCGAGACAGACCAGGGTCTAGAGAATATCTCTTGGCTCCAAAAGGAACTGCTGGATCTCTTGGAGGAGACCTGGTGTGGTACTGTGAGCTTTGTAAATCTGGATACAAGTATTTATGGCAATAGTTATGAAGGTTAGCTCTAAAATTAGAGCTTGTTGCTCTTTTTTGTATTAATCAGAAAACAACTTCTATGTAGCCTGATTAAACAATATGAGACATTTAATATATGATGAATTTTAGTATTAACTACAAACTTATGTGTTAATAAAAATAAGCATATAATGATGAGATACATTTCATATGTTCAATATATATCAAAAGGAAGCCACAGAAGGAGTAGATATACTGACATGGTCTGAATCAGTAACGATAGTAACAAAAATAGAACTCCTTTACTTCACGCAATCACACACATCCTAAAATATTTACAAGTTCAGACACTCCACAAACATACATTGTTTGCTTGTAATGGATATTGCATATAATGGGATTTGCCCAATAATTCGGAATGGTGACAACAACATGCAGGTAAGAAGCTTAAAGGCTTTAGTTTGGTTCGTGTACGTTACCACTTTAGGGACCGTGAGTGTTCCGTCACCGCATTGGGAGCTCCGTGTCTGGGACAGGCAGAGTGTGTGAGTGCGGCTTACTTCCGGGTAGCGGTAAAAAAGTAGTTCCGGTCGTTGAGTGATCCAGACTCGGTAATAACAAAGTTGCAACAAAACATATGCGATTCAAAAAGGTAACAAAAGTAATATTTGGAACGATACTTAGCACAGAATACAAGTGATAGGAGACCTGAAATAGGAATAGCTACATCAGAGTAGGTATGACTTCAATAATCAGGCAGTAAATGAATGCAACAGGTAGTCCTTAAATAGGAAAGAGATCAGATAGGAGGAGTTAGAGTTAAAGGTATACCACATCTCCCCCCCTTCAAGGAAGCACCCCAGGGGATTACAAACTAGGTTTCTCAGGATAGCGGCGATGAAAATTCCGCAGAAGACGGGGAGTGCGAAGATCAGAATGAAGTTGCCAAGAGTTATCCTCTTAACCATAACACTTCCATTTCACAAGGTACTCCAACCTCCGTCTATGGATCCTAGAATCCAACACAGCTTCAACCTCATACTCTTCTCGATCATCAATGACTATCGGAGGTGGTCTAGACAAGGAGAGGGACTGAGGTGTAGGAAGATATGGCTTCAGCAAAGAGACGTGGAAAGAGGGGTGAATCTTAAAATCCTGAGGAAGCTCCAATCTCAAAGCATTTGGGTTGATTATTTTAGACACTTTAAAAGGACCCAAATATTGATTAGCTAGCTTTTTGCTAGGAACGGAAAGTTTAAGATTCTTTGTTGATAGCAGAACCAAATCTCCAACTTGATAGGTAGGACCTGCTGTATGATGGGTATCATACAACCTCTTCTGATATTCTTTGGCTTCTGAAAGATGTTTTTTCAGGATGTCCAGCCTTTCATGTAAATTATTCGCAAAATCCAATGCAGAGGGTGAGTTTACTTGTTGAGAACTCAAAGAGATGGTGGTAGGATGATATCCATAAGTAACAAAGAATGGGGATAATTTAGTTGATGAAGAAGTGGTATTATTATAACAGAACTCTGCCAAAGGTAGATAAGATGACCAATCATCCTGAAGATGAGATATGTAGCAGCGAAGATATTGCTCAAGGGTTTGGTTAAGTCGTTCTGTGAGACCATTTGTCTGGGGGTGAAATGCAGTCGAGTATCTTGAATCAATCTGAATTAGCTTGCATAAAGATCTCCAGAAATTAGAGGTAAACTGAGTACCACGGTCAGTTATAATAACTTTAGGCAATCCATGTAAGCAAACTATATTGTCTAAGAAAACATGAGCTGTTGTGAAAGCTGTAGGCAGACCTTTTAATGGAATGTAATGAGCCAGTCTTGTTAAATGGTCAATGACAACTAAGATAGTATTGTATTGATGGGATTCAGGTAATTCAACAATAAAGTCCATTGATATGGTACTCCAAGGTTTGTCAGGAATAGGCAGAGGAGACAAAAGACCTGATGGTCTTTTGTGAACTAACTTATTTCTGGCGCAGGTATCACAATGTTTTACATAATTTGTTATATAAGCATCCATGAGTGGCCACCAATAATTTCTCCTAGTTAGGTCAATAGTTTTGGAAATACCTGGATGACCCGCAAGAGTCCCATCATGGGTTTGTTTGAGGATGGAAGATCTCATCTGTTGGGGAATGTAAAGTTTAGAATTATGGTAAAAAAGACCAGTATTGGAATCTTTCTGACAGTCTATTCCATGTGGTGGTTCATGCTTTAATTCTTTTAATATATCTTCTTCCAAAGGTGTAAGTAAACCTATAATCTTTTCTTTTGGAATGATTTGGTTGATTTGATCTTGAGTGTCTTGATCATGTTGTCTAGAGAGAGCATCGGCTTTGGTATTCAAGTGTCCCGGTCTGTATGTTAGAAGAAAATTAAAACGATCAAAAAATATCGACCATCTTGCTTGGCGTGCAGACAAAGTCTTACTTGTCTTTAGGAACTCAAGATTTTTATGGTCAGTAAAAATCTTAAAAGGCAGTTTGGAACCTTCTAATAAATGTCTCCAGTGTTCAAGGGCACGTTTTATAGCTAGAAGTTCTTTATCTCCTATGCTATAGTTTTTCTCAGCGTTAGTCAACATCTTCGAATAAAAAGCGATAGGATGAATCTCAGTCATGTTTTTATCCTGTTGTGACAATACTGCACCGATACCTGAGTCAGATGCATCTACTTCAAGAATAAATTCCAAATCAAAGTCTGGCATAGCTAAGATGGGTGCTGTGGTAAAATATTCTTTCAACTTGTTGAAAGCTTGACTTGCGGAATCTGTCCATTTAAATCTTTGTTTTTCACTAGTAAGTGCTGTTAATGGTTTAACGATTGAAGATAAATTTTTAATAAACTTTCTATAAAAGTTCGCAAAACCAATGAAACGTTGTACAGATTTTGTTGAAGTGGGAGTAGGCCAATTTAAAATTGCTGATACCTTCTCCGGATCCATTTGTATTTTGTTGGGACTGATGATGTAACCCAAGAATTTTATTTCTGTAACATGAAAAGAACACTTTTCCAATTTAGCATATAATTTGTGTTCTTTTAAACGAGTTAACACCCAGCGTACATGTTTTTCATGTTCTTGTGGTGTTCTAGAATAAATTAGGATGTCATCAAGGTATATTATGACACAGACGTCAATAAGGTCTCGGAATATCTCGTTTATAAAAAACTGAAAAGTTGCTGGGGCATTACTCAGACCGAAAGGCATTACGTTATACTGAAAAAGGCCATATCTAGTCCGGAATGCCGTCTTCCATTCGTGACCCTCTTTGATTCTAATCAAATTATAAGCCCCCTTTAGATCTAGTTTGGTGTAAATAGTGGCACCAGTTAGACGCTCCAAAAGTTCTGGTATTAAAGGTAAAGGGTATCTGTTTTTTATTGTGATGTTATTTAATGCCCTATAATCAATAATAGGTCTTATGGTACCATCCTTGTTTCTTACTAGAAACATTCCTGCAGCTGCAGGGGATGTGGAGTGGGAAATGAATCCCTTACGTAAATTTTCGTCTAAGTAATTTCTAATATATTGAAGTTCCTCTTGAGAGAGAGGATAGATCTTACCATGAGGGATTTTAGAACCAGGTATTATATCGATAGGGCAGTCAAAATCCCTATGGGGTGGAAGGTTTTCTGCCTCTTTTAAATTGAATACTTCTGCCAAATCCTGATAACACGAGGGTAAACCATTATCAAGTGACGCTATGGTTTGATGTGGATAACAAGTCTTTAAACAAAAGGCAGAATCTAATGTTACCTTACTTGAAACCCAATTTATGTTTGGGTTGTGTTTCTTCAACCAAGGATACCCTAAGATGAGAGTATGCTGATGTATGGATATGAGATCAAAAGATAAGTATTCAGTGTGTCCTTGGAATGATGTTACAAGAAGGGGAACAGTATGATGTGTGAGTGGTCCTTGTTCTATGAATGAACCATCTATTAACTTAATGGAGACAGGGTTTTGTTTGCATATAACTGGTATTTTATTTTTATATACATAGGTGGAATCAATGTAATTGCCAGATGCTCCTGAATCAATTAATGCCTTGGTTTGGATATTTTTCTGGTCCCACTGTAAAGAAATGGACAAAGTCATATGGGTATCATTTGTAATGCTGTAAATAAAGTCACTGGTTATTGTCTTACCATTCTTTTGTTTTTTTAACATAGGACAAGTGGATACTGAATGTTCCTTGTGTGCACAGTATAAACAGAGGTTTTCCAACCTCCTTCTAATTTTTTCCTCTGGTGGCAGAGGTCCTCTAAGAACTCCAATCTCCATGGGGGTAGCACTGCCATGAGCTCTGTCATGACTTGTAGTGACTTGGTAAGGTTTCCTGGATGGATTATCATAAGAGGCCCTCTCTGCTCTCCTTTCTCTCAAACGGCGATCCAAAGAGATGCTTAATTTGATAAGCCCCTCAAGAGTATCAGGAATCTCCAGACGTGAAAGTTCATCTTTGAGTGATTCAGACAACCCCAGACGATATTGATTCTTTAAACTGATTTCATTCCACTGAGAGTCCTCTGCCCACATCTGAAACTCAGTGGTATAATCTTCCACATTTCTCTTACCCTGTTTTAAAGACCTTAATCTCGTTTCAGCATTTATTTGAGTATTTGAATCTTGATATAGACTAGTCAAAGCAGAAAAAAAATCCTGTAATGAATCTAAGATAGGGTTATTGTTTTCGAAAAACCTATTAGCCCAAGTCCTAGGTTCACCTTGTAAAAAAGATATTGTGGTACATACTTTAATCCGCTCAGTGTGATAAGTCTTAGGTCTAAGGGAGAATAATAAGTTACAGGCATTCTTAAATTCCCTGAACTCAGAACGTTTCCCTGAGAAGGGTTGTGGATAATTAATATGAGGTTCAGGTGGATCATGAGGTTTTTGTGAAACATAATCTTTAACTATAGTTTTAAGTGCAGCATTTTCAGTTTGCACTTCAGTTACTGCTCTTGCCAAATAATCAAGTTTGAGATAGACATTATTAAACTCCTTCTTTATTTAATTAGGATCCATAATAGTAAATGTTCCAATCAAAAAAGATTTTGATTGTCTTTTGGGCCTGATTATTATGTGGTACTGTGAGCTTTGTAAATCTGGATACAAGTATTTATGGCAATAGTTATGAAGGTTAGCTCTAAAATTAGAGCTTGTTGCTCTTTTTTGTATTAATCAGAAAACAACTTCTATGTAGCCTGATTAAACAATATGAGACATTTAATATATGATGAATTTTAGTATTAACTACAAACTTATGTGTTAATAAAAATAAGCATATAATGATGAGATACATTTCATATGTTCAATATATATCAAAAGGAAGCCACAGAAGGAGTAAATATACTGACATGGTCTGAATCAGTAATGATAGTAACAAAAATAGAACTCCTTTACTTCACGCAATCACACACATCCTAAAATATTTACAAGTTCAGACACTCCGCAAACATACATTGCTTGTTTGTAATGGATATTGCATATAATGGGATTTGCCCAATAATTCGGAATGGTGACAACAACATGCAGGTAAGAAGCTTAAAGGCTTTAGTTTGGTTCGTGTACGTTACCACCTTAGGGACCGTGAGTGTTCCGTTACCGCATTGGGAGCTCCGTGTCTGGGACAGGCAGCGTGTGTGAGTGCGGCTTACTTCCGGGTAGCGGTAAAAAAGTAGTTCCGGTCGTTCAGTGATCCAGACTCGGTAATAACAAAGTTGCAACAAAACATATGAGATTCAAAAAGGTAACAAAAGTAATATTTGGAACGATACTTAGCACAGAATACAAGTGATAGGAGACCTGAAATAGGAATAGCTACATCAGAGTAGGTATGACTTCAATAATCAGGCAGTAAATGAATGCAACAGGTAGTCCTTAAATAGGAAAGAGATCAGATAGGAGGAGTTAGAGTTAAAGGTATACCACACCTGGCTGCTGGACAATCTGGATTTTATAATTGACCAGGAAGAGGCACTGGTCAAGGAATACAAGAGGCTGCTGGATTTCACTAAGCAGCGTGCCAGGGGCATACAGATCTGGGGTGCAGCCCTGTGGGATTCATGGAGCTTGACTGTGGAGGAGTGGCAGCAAAGAGAAAGGGAACCAGGGCTCCTGGATCCTGATCAGCAGTCTGGCTCTGAGATTATAGACTTGGACAAGGGAGAGATGGATGTTGATAACTCTCCTTAGCAGCAGAATCCCTTCCTGGGAGATGATACAGTCGGTCTCTCTCCCCAGCAGCAGAGCCATCCCCTGGGAGCGGAGGTAGTCGTCCTCCCTCCCCGTAAACAGAACCGCTTCCTGGGAGATGAGAAAGTCGGTCTCTCTCCCCAGAGGCAGAGCCAGGAGCCGGGAGAGGAGACAGTCGGTCTCTCTCCCCAGCGGCAGAGCCATCCCCTGGGAGCGGAGGTAGTCGTCCTCCCTCCCCGTAAACAGAACCACTTCCTGGGAGAGGAGACAGTCAGTCTCTCTCCCCAGCGGCAGAGCCAGGAGCAAGGAGAGGAGACAGTCAGTCTCTCTCCCCAGTGGCAGAGCCATTCCCTGGGAGCGGAGGTAGTCGTCCTCCCTCCCCGTAAGCCAAACCCCTTCCTGGGAGAGGAGCCAGGAGCTGGGAGAGAAGACAGTCGGTCTCTCTCCCCAGCGGCAGAGCCAGGAGCCAGGAGAGGAGACAGTCGGTCTCTCTCCCCAGTGGCAGAGCCATCCCCTGGGAGCGGAGGTAGTCTTCCTCCTTCCCCATAAACAGAACCCCTTCCCGGGAGAGGAGACAGTCGGTCTCTCTCCTCAGCGGCAGAGCCAGGAGCCGGGAGAGGACACAGTCGGTCTCTCTCCCCAGCTTCAGAGCCAGGAGCCGGGAGAGGAGACAGTCGGTCTCTCTCCCCAGTGGCAGAGCCAGGAGCCAGGAGAGGAGACAGTCTGTCTCTCTCCCCAGCAGCAGAGCCATCCCCTGGGAGCTGAGGTAGTCATCCTCCCTCCCCGTAAACAGAACCCCTTCCTAAGAGAGGAGACAGTCGGTCTCTCTCCCCAGCGGCAGAGCCAGGAGCCAGGAGAGGAGACAGTCGGTCTCTCTCCCCAGCGGCAGAGCCATCCCCTGGGAGCGGAGGTAGTCGTCCTCCCTCCCCGTAAACAGAACCCCTTCCTGGGACAGGACACAGTCGGTCTCTCTCCCCAGCAGCAGAGCCAGGAGCCGGGAGAGGAGACAGTCGGTTTCTCTCCCCAGCAGCAGAGCCATCCCCTGGGAGTGGAGGTAGTCGTCCTCCCTCCCCGTAAGCCGAACCCCTTCCTGGGAGAGGAGAAAGTCGGTCTCTCTCCCCAGCGGCAGAGCCAGGAGCTGGGAGAGGAGACAGTCGGTCTCTCTCCCCAGTGGCAGAGCCTTCCCCTGGGAGCGGAGGTAGTCGTCCCCCCTCCCCTTACAGAGAAGCCCTTGCAGGGAGAGACGGGTATCGATATCTCTCCCCAGCGGCCGAACCCCTTCCTGGGAGAGGAGACAGTCGGTCTCCCTCCCCAGTGGCAGAGCCAGGAGCCGGTAGAGAAGACAGTCGGTCTCTCTCCCCAGTGGCAGAGCCATCCCCTGGGAGTGGAGGTAGTCTTCCTCCCTCCCCAGCTTCGGAGCCAGGAGCCGGGAGAGGAGACAGTCGGTCTCTCTCCCCAGTGGCAGAGCCAGGAGCCAGGAGAGGAGACAGTCGGTCTCTCTCCCCAGCGGCAGAGCCATCCCCTGGGAGCTGAGGTAGTCGTCCTCCCTCCCCGTAAACAGAACCCCTTCCTGGGAGAGGAGACAGTCGGTCTCTCTCCCCAGCGGCAGAGCCAGGAGCCAGGAGAGGAGACAGTCGGTCTCTCTCCCCAGCGGCAGAGCCATCTCCTGGGAGCGGAGGTAGTAGTCCTCCCTCCCCGTAAACAGAACCCCTTCCTGGGACAGGACACAGTCGGTCTCTCTCCCCAGCAGCAGAGCCAGGAGCCGGGAGAGGAGACAGTCGGTTTCTCTCCCCAGCAGCAGAGCCATCCCCTGGGAGTGGAGGTAGTCGTCCTCCCTCCCCGTAAGCCGAACCCCTTCCTGGGAGAGGAGAAAGTCGGTCTCTCTCCCCAGCGGCAGAGCCAGGAGCTGGGAGAGGAGACAGTCAGTCTCTCTCCCCAGTGGCAGAGCCATCCCCTGGGAGCGGAGGTAGTCGTCCCCCCTCCCCTTACAGAGAAGCCCTTGCAGGGAGAGACGGGTATCGATATCTCTCCCCAGCGGCCGAACCCCTTCCTGGGAGAGGAGACAGTCGGTCTCCCTCCCCAGTGGCAGAGCCAGGAGCTGGTAGAGAAGACAGTCGGTCTCTCTCCCCAGTGGCAGAGCCATCCCCTGGGAGTGGAGGTAGTCTTCCTCCCTCCCTCCCCATAAACAGAACCCCTTCCCGGGGGAGGAGACAGTCGGTCTCTCTCCCCAGCGGCAGAGCCAGGAGCAGGTAGAGAAGACAGTCGGTCTCTCTCCCCAGTGGCAGAGCCATCCCCTGGGAGTGGAGGTAGTCTTCCTCCCTCCCCATAAACAGAACCCCTTCCCGGGAGAGGAGGCAGTCGGTCTCTCTCCCCAGCGGCAGAGCCAGGAGCTGGGAGAGGAGACAGTCGGTATCTCTCCCCAGCGGCAGAGCCATCCCCTGGGAGCGGAGGTAGTCGTCCTCCCTCCCCTTACAGAGAAGCCCTTGCAGGGAGAGACGGGTATCGATATTTCTCCCCAGTGGCCGAATCCCTTTCTGGGAGAGGAGACAGTCGGTCTCTCTCCCCAGCGGCAGCACAGTTTCCCATGGAGCGGAGGTAGAAGACCTCCCTCCCCAGCAGTAGATCTCCTTCTCGGGAGAGGAGACAGACGGTCTCTCCCCTCAGTAGCTTGGCAGGGTCTATACCCTTTTCTTTTCCTGGAGTATATCTCACAGGGGGCAGGCCAGGGTGGTACCCTCTCATGCAGTTGGTGCCACAAGTTTGGGCACCCGAGTTTTGCCTGTCCCACCAAGGAGCAACTTCCACCAACAGTCTGGGGTGGGTATATAGCTGGGAAACCGGTACTGGCTTTGTTTGTGGGTGGGTCAGCTGGTACTCAACAGAGTGTCACAGAGGGAAACAGTTTAGCCATGGAACTTAAGGACACTGGAACTTGTGGAACAGCAATTGTTTGGGAGCCGGCCTTAGCAAACTTCTTTGGGACTTTCCATTTTGTGACTATCCCTGCGCCCAGGGCGCAGGGTATAAACGCCAGCAGAAACCCCCCAGGATGCCCCAAGCTCAGGAGAGATGGGATAACCTCTCTCAGCAACCGAGAAGTGGAAGGCCACTGTCGGACAGCCCCAGGCCGACCCATTAAGGGTCTAGCCAAGTCTGCTGAACTGGAGGGGGGAGATGTCATGGATATCAGACGGCTAAGGCAACCCCCCACCCCCCTACAACCTCACCCCTGTTGTTTCTCGGTGGTTTTGGGCTCGTCAGAGCAAGCACCATCTCTGGAAGCTGTACTTGCTTTGTGTTGGCTTGTTTTTGTGTTCAGAGAAAAGTTGGTTTATGACCAGGAAAATCCTCCTAGGCTGGCCGGGCTCCTGGAACTCCCGGTCAGCTGCCTTACAACGGACACCCGCCTAACCCCTCTCAGGCTGGCCAGGCTCCTGGAACTCCCAGTCGGCCACAGGACAGCAGAACACCCGCAAACTTTAACCCAGGTTTCTTCAGCAACCATGTGCCCCAGAGCTCCGCTCTTTTGGGGATTAGTAGCCCCTGGGGAGTACAAGGGGTGGGGGAATTGCCGGAGGGGAGCTCCCCTAACCCGATAACTTCATCGGACTGTAACTCCGGTCCCCAGTAACGAATCATGCTGATTTTTGGACTGTAAAATCTGGGGACCGAGAGTTTTAAAATGACACCCTGGAAGTGCTGCCGCTCCACCGGGATCACCCCAAAACTGCCACCCATATGTATTGGGATTATGTGGGACTGTGGCTCCTATGGAGGTGCCGGGCTGTCTGGAGGGGCAGGAATGGCGGGAAAAAAGTGGGATTGTCCAGGGTCTTATCAAGATGAGCTGACTGTATAAAAGGAGTGTGTGTTTTCAATAAAATAAGTTCCTGTGTAACCTGAATGCTAGTGTGTCTAGTTATTTGGGTGAGCTCCAGCTAAAATCACTATCCTGAGCTACCTAGTCTGGGTAGCTGGAGTCTGCCACAGGGTGGGACCCTGAGTACTGGTGCTCTCAGGCATCAGGGGTGTCTACAGGCTGTGGTCACTTGCCAGCTACATAGCTGCAGTTGGCAGGGAGGAAGCAGGACCCCTTTTGGCGGAGCTACCCAGTCAGGGTAGCCGGGGTATCCGTCACAATATATATATGACATTTTTAAATGTATCTATTTGCAGTCACTACCTCCTTAATCATGGTGTTCAGAAATGTCATTGCTCTTAAAGTGAAAAAAAAAAACATTGAAGTTACTGGAGATTAATTCTCTGTTACTCTAGCCTTAAATTGTGACCTTTTGTCAAAAACAACTGCTTTGGAATAAACAGCTCTTCTGCCAACTCTGTATATTGCCCTTGGATATATTTATACAAAATAATCATATCACCTCTCAAGCCCCTTTTTATAGAGAAAACAGACACAATTTGGCTAACCTGACTTCATAGTTTAAATCTTCCATTATTCCCTTATTAGTTTTGTGGTCCGTCTCTAAACATTTTCTTATTCTGCAAAGTCCCTTTTTAAAATTGGTTCCCATATGCACTCCATACTCAATATGAGGTCTTACCCTAAATTTATATAGTTGAAGAATTATGCTATTTTCCCTTGCATCTATGCCACTATTAATATATGCAAGTATCATATTAGCCGTAAAAGTCGCTGACTAGCATAACACACTCATTCTTAGCTTGTTATTTATAAGTGTGCATAAATTATTTTCGTTCTCTTTTTTTTCCAGCTCTAGTTCCATTTAAATATTACGTAGCCTGCATATTTTTACTTCCATAATGTAGAACCTTACATTTACCAGTATTAAATTGCATTTGCCATTTACCAGACCATTCTTCCAATCTTTGTAAATCTCTTTGCAAAACAGTTACATCTTGTACTGACCTAATCACTTTACACAACTTTGGATCATCTGCAAAAATAGAAATCTTGCTATTTAATCCTTGCTCCAATTCATTTATAAAAAAATATTAAAAATAAAAGGTCCCAGTACTTATTCTTGTGGGGTCCACTAATTAATTTTATACAATCTGAGAATGATCCATTTATTATAACATGTAGCTCCATCTCATTTATCCAGTTATTTATCCATGAACTAACATTTTCATCTATACTGAGTCCCTTAATTTTAATCTCTCATGTGACATTGTAGCAAAAGCCTTTGTGTTAGACATTGTAGCAAAAGTCTTTGTGTTACTATAAATGCTGCATTTCTATCATGTAATTGGCAAGAGTCCATGAGCTAGTGACGTATGGGATATACAATCCTACCAGGAGGGGAAAAGTTTCCCAAACCTCAAAATGCCTATAAATACACCCCACACAACACCCACAATTCAGTTTTACAAACTTTGCCTCTTATGGAGGTGGTGAAGTAAGTTTGTGCTAGATTTCTACGTTGATATGCGTTTCTCAGCTTTTTTGAAGCCCGGTTCCTCTCAAATTGCAGTGAATAACAGAGGGGTGTGAAGGGAGTATTACTTATTGAATACAATGGTCATCCTAACGGGGATCTATTTCATAGGTTCTCTGTTATCGGTCGTAGAGATTCATCTCCTACCTCCCTTTTCAGATCGACGATATACTCTTATATACCATTACCTCTGCTAAATCTCGTTTCAGTACTGGTTTGGCTATCGGTAAGTATGTTTCCTTTTTTTAAGACACTCTCAGCTATGGTTTAGCACTTTATATGTAAAGTTCTAAATATATGTTTGTACTTATATTTGCCATGATTCAGGTTTATCAGTACATTTCCTTTTTGCAGACTGTCAGTTTCATTTCTGGGAAATGCATATATAAAAAAATAAAAATAAAATAAAAAAAATTTGTTACCTGAAATTTTCAAATTGACTCTCTTTTCTAAATTGTGGGCTGTTAGGCTCGTGGGAGTGCAAAATGCTATAATTTATTGCGTCATTCTTGGCGCGAGTCTTTTTTGGCGCGAGAATTATGTTTGTTGACGTAATTTCGTCATTTCCGGCATCTTAGTTGGCGCCGAGAGTTTTCACGTGGTTGCTTCATCTATGATGCTCGTGTTTGTTGCAGACGTTTTTGGCGCCAAAAAATATTTTGTCAGTTGTGGGCGTCATACTTGGCACCAAACTTTTGACATTATTTAAGACTATTTATTTCTTTTTGCTTCTGGTTTCCAGAGGCTTATTTTGTTTGCATTTTTTTCCCATTCCTGAAACTGTAATACAAGGAAATTGATAATTTTGCTTTATATGTTATGTTTTCTCTTACATATTGCAAGATGTCTCAATCTGACCCTGTCTCAGAATCTACTACTGGAATCCTGCTGCCTGATGTCGGTTCTACCAAAGCTAAGTGCATTTGTTGTAAACTTGTGGTAACTGTTCCTCCGGCTGTAGTTTGTGATAGTTGTCATGACAAACTTTTACATGCAGACAATATTTCCTTTAGTAGTAATCCATTACCTGTTGCTGTTCCTTCGACATCTAATGCTCAGGATATTCCTGTTAATGTGAGGGAATTTGTTTCTAATTCCATTCAGAAGGCTTTGTCTGTCATACCACCTTCTAATAAACGTAAAAGGTCTTTTAAAACGTCTCATAAGATTGATGAATTTTTAAATGACCGACAACATTCTGATTTACCTATCTCTGATGAGGATCTATCTGGTTCAGAAGATTCAGCTTCAGATATTGACACTGACAAAACGTCATACTTATTTAACATGGAGTATATTCATTCCTTATTAAAAGAGGTGTTGATTGTATTAGATATGCAGGAGACTAGTCCTCTTGATATTAAAACTAGTAAACGTTTAAATTCGTTTTTTAAACCTCATGTAGTTATTCCTGAGGTTTTTCCAGTTCCTGATGCTATTTCAGATGTGATTTCTAGGGAGTGGAATAGACTGGGTACTTCTTTTACTCCTTCTTCAAGGTTTAAGAAACTGTATCCTTTGCCGTCTGATAGATTGGAGTTTTGGGAAAAGATCCCCAAAGTTGATGGGGCCATTTCTACTCTTGCTAAATGTACTACTATTCCTACTGCAGATAGTACTTCTTTTAAAGATCCTTTAGATAGGAAACTTGAATCTTATCTAAGGAGGGCTTATTTATGTTTAGGTCATCTTCTTAGGCCTGCTATTTCTTTGGCTGATGTTGCAACTGCTTCAACTTTTTGGTTGGAAACCTTAGCGCAACAAGTACCAGATCATAATGTGTATAGCATTGTTAAGTTAATTCAACATGCTACTAATTTCATTTGTGATGCCATTTTTGATATCATTAGAAATGATGTCAGATATATGTCTTTAGCTATATTAGCTAGAAAAGCTTTTTGGCTTAAATCTTGGAATGCGGATATGACTTCTAAATCAATGTTGCTATCTCTCTCTTTCCAAGGCAATAAATTATTTGGTTCTCAGTTGGATTCAATTATTTCAACTGTCACGGGGGGGGGGGGGGGAGGGAGCTTTCTTGCCTCAGGATAAAAAATCTAAGGGCAAGTTTAAGGCTGTTAACTAGTGATGTCGCAAACATAAAAATTTGGGTTCACGAACGGCGAACATGAACTTCCTCAAAAGTTTGCGAACCGGCGAACTGGGCGAACCCCCATTGACTTCAATGGCAGGTGAAATTTAAAACCCACAGGGACTCTTTCTGGCCACAATAGTGATGGGAAAGTTGCTTCAAGGGGACTAACACCTGGACTGTGGCGTGCCGGAGGGGGATCCATGGAAAATTACATAGTTGATGCAGAATCTGGTTTTAATCCATAAAGGGCAAAATCACCTAACATTCCTAAATTGTTTGAAATAACGTGCTTTAAAACATCAGGTATGATGTTGTATCGATCAGGTAGTGTAAGGGTTACGCCCGCTGCACAGTGACAGACCAAACTCCCGCAGTGGGTACAACATCATCATCATCACACCGTACGTCCATGTGTGAAATGATGCCTGACTGAGACATATCCCTGTTATCTACATCCTCTGGCAATAATGGTTGCGCATCACTCATTTCTTCCAACTGATGTGTAAATAACTCCTCTGACAGATCGAGTGAAGCGTCTGTGGTGCTAGTGTTGGTGGTGGCGGCAGGCGGGCGAGTGGTAACTTGAGAGGTGCCCAAAGCTAAGCTGGAGGAGGATGGTATGTCAAGGTTCCGAGCGGAAGCTGTAGAAGATTGGGTGTCCTGTGTTAGCCAGTCAACTATGTCCTCAGAACTTTTCGAGTTCAGAGTACGTGGCCTCTGAACACTGGGCATTATTCTAGGGCCAAAGGGAATCACAGCACCACGACGGCCCCTGCGGTGTGGCCTGCCTCTGCCTGTCATTTTTTTTTTGATTAGTGGTACTATGCGTGGAAGCTACTGTGACAACTGATATGAGTGGCACTGTGCACTGGCAGAAGTTGGCAGAGTAGACGCTGTAGGCCTGACACACACGCTTGCAGACAATTAACTGCTATTCAATCTATTACAGTCAAAATTGTATTTTTTTTTAATGTACACTACTGTTACACCAGATATGAGTTGCACTGGTGTGACACTGTGCCCTGGCAGGCCCTGAAAAATCTGTTACACATCTACAACCACCAAAAAACAACCATGCTAAATAGTTTAAAAATTTTGTCCTGAGTTTAGAAATACCCAATGTTAACATGTTCTTTGCTTTTTTTTGCAAGTTATAGGGAAATAAATACAAGAAGCACTTTGCTATTTCAAAACCACTTTTTTTCAAAATGAGCGCTAGTTACATTGGAACCCTGATATCTGTCAGGAATACCTGAATATCCCTTGACATGTATATATTTTTTTTTAGAAGACATCCCAAAGTATTGATCTAGGCCCATTTTGGTATATTTCATGCCACCATTTCACCGCCAAATGTGATCAAATAAAAAAAAATTGTTCACTCTTTCACAAACTTTAGGGTTCTCACAGAAATTATTTACAAACAACTTATGCAATTATGGCATAAATGGTTGTAAATGCTTCTCTGGGATTCCCTTTGTTCAGAAATAGCAGACATATATGACTTTGGCGTTGCTTTCTGGTAATTAGAAGGCCGCTAAATGCTGCTGCGCATTACACGTGTATTATGGCTAGCAGTGAAGGGGTTAATTAGGTAGTTTGTAGGGAGCTTGCAGGGTTAATTTTAGCTTTAGTGTAGAGATCAGCCTCCCACCTGACACATCAGACCCCCTGATCCCTCCTAAACAGCTCCCTTCCCTCTGCCAGTACTAAAATAAATGGTTTAAAAAAAAAATAATATTTACATATGCTGTGGTGTAGCATCCCCCCCTTAGCCCCCAACCTCCCTGATCCCCCCCAAAACAGCTCTCTAACCCTCCCCATCTGCCTTATTGGCGGCCACCTTGGGTACTGGCAGCTGTCTGCTATTATTTCACTGTCAAAAAAGTGTTGTTTTTTTAAATCTACACTACTGTTACACCAGATATGAGTGGTGGCACTGGGCAAGTGGGCACAGTATACGCTGTGAGTCTAACACACACGCTGGCAGGCAGGCAACTGTAATTAGATTACACAGGAAAAAAAAAAAAAGACTGATGTTCTAGCCCTAAAAAGGGTTTTTTGGGGTGCTGTCCTTACAGCAGTGATCAGATGAGTCCTTCAGGACTGTAGTGGACACTGAATACACTAGCCTAGCTATCAATTTCCCTATTAAATCAGCAACAGCTACACTGTCCCTCCTCTCACTAAGAATGCAGCTTCCAAATGAATCTAAAATGGATGCTGTGCAGGAGGTGGGAGGGTCTGGGAGGGAGTATCATGTAATGTGTCTGCTGACTGTGAGGTAAAGGGTCAAAGTTTACTCAATGATGAAGAATAGGGGGCGGATCGAACATAGCATAATTTCGCCCGCCGCAGCGAACGCGAACATGCTATGTTTGCCGGGAACTATTCGCCGGCGAACTATTCGCGACATCACTACTGTTAACCTTTTTCGTTCCTTTCTACTAAAATAAGGAACAGAAACCTGATCCTTCCCCTAAGGGAACGGTTTCCAATTGGAAGCCTTCTTCAGTCTGGAATAAATCCAAGCAATTTACAAGATTTAAATCAGCCCCCATGTCCGCATGAAAGTGCGGCCCTCATTCCTGCTCAGCGTGGAAGGGGCAGACTAAGATTTTTCAAGGATGTTTGGATCAATTCAATCCAAAATCATTGGATTCAGAATATTGTTTCTCAAGGGTACAGAATAGGTTTCAAAGTAAGACCGCCTGTGAGAAGTTTCTTTCTCTCACGCATTCCAGTGAACCCAGAAAAGGCTCAGACTCAGATGTCCAGTTGCCAACCTTGTCCACTTCCGTTAAGGCCAGACCTATCTCAAGGCCCGTTTTTCCATCAGGATCTCAAATCATTAAATTTGAAGGTATGGAGATTGAACGCTTAGTGCTTAGTCATTGAGGTTTCTCTGACTCAGTGATTAATACTATGTTGCAGGCTCGTAAATCTGTGTCTAGAAAGATTTATTATCGAGTTTGGAAGACTTACATTTCATGGTGTTCTTCTCATAAATTTTCTTGGTATTCTTTTAGAAATCTTAGAATTTTACAGTTTCTTCAGGATGGTTTAGATAAGGGTTTGTCTGCAGGTTCCTTGAAAGGACAAATCTCTGCTCTTTCTGTTCTGTTCCACAGAAAAATTGCTAATCTTCCTGATATTCATTGTTTTGTACAGGCTTTGGTTCATATCAAGCCTGTCATTAAATCAATCTCTCCTCCTTGGAGTCTTAATTTGGTTTTGAAGGCTTTACAGGCTCCTCCGTTTGAGCCTATGCATTTTCTGGACATTAAATTACTTTCTTGGAAAGTATTGTTCCTTTTGGCCATCTTTTCTGCTAGAAGGGCTTCTGAATTATCTGCTCTTTCTTGTGAGTCTCCTTTTCTGATTTTTCATCAGGATAAGGCAGTTTTGCAAACTTCATTTAAATTTTTACCTAAAGTTGTGAATTCCAACAACATTAGTAGAGAAATTGTTGTCCCTTCGTTGTGTCCTAATCCTAAGAATTATCTGGAGAGATCTTTACATTCTTTGAATGTGGTAAAAGCTTTGAAATATTATGTTGAAGCTACTAAAGATTTCAGAAAGACTTCTAGTCTATTTGTTATCTTTTCTGGTTCTAGGAAAGGTCAGAAGGCTTCTGCCATTTCTTTGGCATCTTGGTTAAAGCTTTTGATTCATCATGCTTATTTGGAGTCGGGTGAATCCCCGCCTCAGAGGATTACGGCTCATTCTACTAGGTCAGTTTCCACTTCCTGGGCTTTTAAGAATGAAGCTTCTGATGATCAGATTTGCAAAGCAGCAACTTGGTCTTCTTTGCATACTTTTACTAAATTCTACCATTTTGATGTTTTCTCTTCTTCAGAAGCAGTTTTTGGTAGAAAAGTACTTCAGGCAGCTGTTTCAGTTTGATTCTTCTGCTTATAATTTCAGTTTTTTTCATTATAAAGATGAAAACTTTTGATTTGGGTTGTGGATTAATTTTACAGCGGAATTTGCTGTCTTTATTTTTATCCCACCCTCTTTAGTGACTCTTGCGTGGAGTTCCACATCTTGGGTATTTGCTATCCCATACGTCACTAGCTCATGGACTCTTGCCAATTACATGAAAGATAAATTCATTTCTTTCATATTGGCAAGAGTCCATGAGACCCACCCTTTTTATGGTGGTTATGATTTTTTGTTTAAAGCACAATTATTACAATTCCTTGTTGATGCTTTCGCTCCTTTCTTATCACCCCACTTCTTGGCTGTTTGTTAAACTGAATTGTGGGTGTGGTGGGGGGTATATTTATTTATAAGTATTTTGAGGTTTGGGAAACTTTGCCCCTCCTGGTAGGATTGTATATCCCATACGTCACTAGCTCATGGACTCTTGACAATATGAAAGAAATGAATTTATCAGGTAAATTCTTACATAAATTATGTTTTTTGGGTTAATATTAAAAATATATTAAAGTGCAAAAAGAAATATGTTAAGAGCATTTTATTATTGCACTAATGCTTGTATTTAAAGGTGTATTAAACCCTGCAAAGGGACTAAACAATTAGTTAAATTCACCTCCAGAGCAACAATGCACCACTGGGAGCTAGCTGAACACATCTAGTGAGCCAATGACAGAGACAAATGTTGTAGCCACCAATCATCACCTAGCTCCCTGGAGTTTAGGATATATAAATATTCTCTTGCAACAAAGGACACAAAAAGAACGAAACAAACTTGAAAATCGAAGTAAATTTACATACAACTTGATTAATTGCAGAATTATACAACACTAATACAACAAAATAACAAACATACTGCTGAGCATATCTCTTCTCCCTTTTCTATATCTTACAGTTTTACTGTGACACACACATGTTGAAAATCAGTTCACAAATCTGATCAATCAATTTATCTGCATCGCTTTAAACAGAAAAAAAAAAAAAATTGAAAAGAAAAAATATGATTTGTTTTCTCCCAGAGACATCTCTTAAAGAGACAGTTTAGTCAAAATAAAACTTTTATGATTCACATAGGGCATGCAATTTTAAACAACTTTCTAATTTATTTTTATTTTTATTGGACATCCAGAATAAAAACAATAACAATATCCGATATCCATTTACATAAATAAAGTATGCATTTTTGAAAGTACAAAAGTAGGGGCCATTGAGGTAGGAAGTCTGGACATTATTATTGAATTTTTGTAAATAAACATTATAACATTTTGAAACTATAACTGCAGGCTAGACATGTCATTCTATGAAAAGAATATTTAGTTCATCACATGTTCTGATCATATACATACTCCGATTCTGGTACAGTTCTTATAACCCACCTAAACCTCAATTCCCTCCTAACCGGGTGTTGTGCGATAGTGACCCTCTTGTAAATAATTTAGTGTTGTTTGGGAAATCTCTGCGCCACATAAGCATCCCATAGTGAATGTATCTGAGTATACAAATTTAAACATTTTAACTTCAAGTAATGATACTCTTCCAAGCAAAGCATTTCAATTTCGTGTTTTAAATTTCTGGGCCAATAGCAATTTCATGGTGTTACTTAAAATATTAAACATTGTCTTTTGTGCTGTTTTACATTTTCTAGGTGTGCTGTGAAATAGCCATAACTTAGGGTCTACAAATAGTGGTCTACCTATTACTGCTACACTTTCCCATAAAGGGGCTATATTGGTACAGGTCCACATAATATGGTTCATCGTCCGTGTCTCCAGGCCACACCTCCAACATTCATTACTTTGTGTATGGAATAACTTTTGGATTCTAACTGGAGTCATGTACCACCAGTGCATTTTTTTTTAAGTTAAGCTCAATCAAATTAGCTGATACCGATGATTTCATAACATTGTGAAAAATTCCCCTTGCCTCCAAGTGATGTCTGTGCCCAACTCACTGTTACAGCTTTCTAAGTAATAAGGGACATTTCCCAAAGGGGGTTGTTGTAATAGTTTATATTATATAAGAGATAAGGAGTGTTGTATCGGGCTTGTAGCTATGCACATGTTTCCAAACTGGGTCAAAGGCCTGATAAGATTTCTCCTGTCTCTATGTTTGGAGATGAAAGAGATGCACTGGTGGTGGAACAGCCAGTTCCTAAAGACAGAAAGACAGACCCCCGTCAAGCAGCTCTCCAACCAAAGGGAGTTTAACTTAGTTACCCAATTGAAAAAAAGTTTAACACCTGCAATAAAGGAGCGTACAGCTCCGTAATGCAGCCCCATTGATTCCTATGGGGAAATTAAAAGTTATGTTTACACCTAACACCCTAACATAAACCCCGAGTCTAAACACCCCTAATCTGCCGCCCCAACATCGCCGACACCTACATTACACTTATTAACACTTAATCTGCCGCCCCAACATTGCCGCCACCTACAGTACACTTATTAACCCCTAATCTGCCGCCCCCAACGTCGCCGCCACCTACCTACACTTATTAACCCCTAATCTGCTGCCCCTAACATCGCCACCTCCTATCTACATTTATTAACCCCTAATCTGCCTCCCCCAATGTCGCTGCCACTATACTAAAGTTATAAACCCCTAAACCTAACCCTAAGTCTAAACCTAACACCCCCTACTTTAATAAAGTTAAAATAAATCTAATAAAAAATTCCTATCATTAACTAAATAATACCTATTTAAAACTAAATACTTACCTATAAAATAAACCCTAAGCTTGCTACAATATAACTATTAGTTACATTGTAGCTAGCTTAGGTTTTATTTTTATTTCACAAGCAAGTTCGTATTTATTTTAACTAGGTAGACTAGCTTTGTTTTAAGTTAATAATAAGTGGGTTTTACTTGCATGATGTTACTGTTTAATATATAATACTTTATAAATATCTGATTTTGCTACCTTTTATAACATTTTAACAAATAAAAGCAATTCATGATATGAACAAAGAATCAAGTAAGAATTATATATCCCTTTTTTACAATTTACGGCAGATTGTGGCGTGCTATTTAGTGCTTTCGCATGCTAACTTGGGGACTTTGGATATCGCGACCATGTTAACTTCTTCTCCTCATCATACACTTTAATGGAGCACTCAAACTGGGGGAAAAAATCACTTATTGCTTGCGCACTAAACCAACTCTGTGTTCAATATATACAGGGAGTGCAGAATTATTAGGCAAATGAGTATTTTGACCACATCATCCTCTTTATGCATGTTGTCTTACTCCAAGCTGTATAGGCTCGAAAGCCTACTACCAAATAAGCATATTAGGTGATGTGCATCTCTGTAATGAGAAGGGGTGTGGTCTAATGACATAAACACCCTATATCAGGTGTGCATAATTATTAGGCAACTTCCTTTCCTTTGGCAAAATGGGTCAAAAGAAGGACTTGACAGGCTCAGAAAAGTAAAAAATAGTGAGATATCTTGCAGAGGGATGCAGCACTCTTAAAATTGCAAAGCTTCTGAAGCGTGATCATCGAACAATCAAGCGTTTCATTCAAAATAGTCAACAGGGTCGCAAGAAGCGTGTGGAAAAACCAAGGCACAAAATAACTGCCCATGAACTGAAAAAAGTCAAGCGTGCAGCTGCCAAGATGCCACTTGCCACCAGTTTGGCCATATTTCAGAGCTGCAACATCACTGGAGTGCCCAAAAGTACAAGGTGTGCAATACTCAGAGACATGGCCAAGGTAAGAAAGGCTGAAAGACGACCACCACTGAACAAGACACACAAGCTGAAACGTCAAGACTGGGCCAAGAAATATCTCAAGACTGATTTTTCTAAGGTTTTACGGACTGATGAAATGAGTCTTGATGGGCCAGATGGATGGGCCCGTGGCTGGATTGGTAAAGGGCAGAGAGCTCCAGTCCGACTCAGACGCCAGCAAGGTGGAGGTGGAGTACTGGTTTGGGCTGGTATCATCAAAGATGAGCTTGTGGGGCCTTTTCGGGTTGAGGATGGAGTCAAGCTCAACTCCCAGTCCTACTGCCAGTTTCTGGAAGACACCTTCTTCAAGCAGTGGTACAGGAAGAAGTCTGCATCCTTCAAGAAAAACATGATTTTCATGCAGGACAATGCTCCATCACACGCGTCCAAGTACTCCACAGCGTGGCTGGCAAGAAAGGGTATAAAAGAAGAAAATCTAATGACATGGCCTCCTTGTTCACCTGATATGAACCCCATTGAGAACCTGTGGTCCATCATCAAATGTGAGATTTACAAGGAGGGAAAACAGTACACCTCTCTGAACAGTGTCTGGGAGGCTGTGGTTGCTGCTGCACGCAATGTTGATGGTGAACAGATCAAAACACTGACAGAATCCATGGATGGCATGCTTTTGAGTGTCCTTGCAAAGAAAGGTGGCTATATTGGTCACTGATTTGTTTTTGTTTTGTTTTTGAATGTCAGAAATGTATATTTGTGAATGTTGAGATGTTATATCGGTTTCACTGGTAAAAATAAATAATTGAAATGGGTATATATTTGTTTTTTGTTAAGTTGCCTAATAATTATGCACAGTAATAGTCACCTGCACACACAGATATCCCCCTAAAATAGCTATAACTAAAAACAAACTAAAAACTACTTCCAAAACTATTCAGCTTTGATATTAATGAGTTTTTTGGGTTCATTGAGAACATGGTTGTTGTTCAATAATAAAATTAATCCTCAAAAATACAACTTGCCTAATAATTCTGCACTCCCTGTATATTATAAATACATATTCCCCTAGTACATACACAGTAAAACAAATGACTAAATATTACAATTGAATAAAAAATATTTTAAATATTTTAAGTTATTTGAGTGGCTTCGAAGTATATATACATATTTGTATTTATACGTGTAAATTTATATATATATATATATATATATATATAAACATAAATACACGTGCATACACATATATACATACACATATTTTGACATATAGCGCTGCTATTAAAGGTTTGAATAAACCCGGAGTTAGCAGGCAAGATGTGAGCGTTGAGCAAAATTGAGCTCCATACCGCACTCCAATACCAGTGCCGCGGTGAGCTGGTTTTACGTGCTCGTGCACAATTTCCCCATAGACATCAATGGGGAGAGCCGGCTGAAAAAAAGTCTAACACTTGCAATAAAGGAGCGTAAAGCTCCGTAACGCAGCCCTATTGATTCCTCTGGGGAAATAAAAAGTTATGTTTACCTCTAACACCCTAACATAAACCCCCAGGTCTAAACACCCCTAATCTGCCGCCCCTAACATTGCCGACACCTACATTACACTTATTAACACCTAATCTGCCACCCCGACATCGCCGCCACCTACAGTACATTTATTAACCCCTAATCTGTAGCACCCAACTTCGCCGCCCCCTACCTACACTTATTAACCCCTGATCTGCTGCCCCTAACATCGCCGCAACCTACCTATATTTATTAACCCCTAATCTGCCGCCCCCAACGTCGCCGCCACTATACTAAAGTTATAAACCCCTAAACCTAAGTCTAAGTCTAAACCTAACACCCCCTACTTTAATATAATTAAAATAAATCTAATAAAAAATTCCTATCATTAACTAAATAATACCTATTTAAAACTAAATACTTACCTATAAAATAAACCCTAAGCTTGCTACAATATAACTAATAGTTACATTGTAGCTAGTGTAGGTTTTATTTTTATTTCACAGGCAAGTTTGTATTTATTTTAACTAGGTAGACTAGCTTTGTTTTAAGTTAATAATAAGTGGGTTTTACTTGCATGATGTTACTATTTAATATATAATACTTTATAAATATCTGATTTTGCTACCTTTTATAACATTTAAACAAATAAAAGCAACTAGCTAACTAGTTAGTAAATAGTTATTAACTATTTACAAGCTACCTAGCTAAAATAAATACAAATTTTCCTGTAAAATAAAACCTAACCTGTCTTACACTATGTCAATACTTTTCTAATATACATTAATATTCTTTTGTAGCTCTTAGATTATACTTACCCAGATAATACATTTGTGGCAATTAGTGGGTTATATAACGTAGAGCGTTATACTCAGTGAAGTATATCTGCAGGTATATGAGCAAAAGTACATATAAAGCTTAGTTGCAGAGTATAAAAAATCTTAGAGTTTGTTGAAAAGATACTTGGATATAGTTTGCAACAGAAGTCATATAAGTATAATAGGCTAGTTATGTTAAGCTTTGTGGTACATAGGCAGTCCAATCACCTTTTGAGGATTAACTTGCAGAGTACAAATGCATTTTTACGGTATTACCAGATAAGTTATTAGTGTTATAATACTTGCGGTCTGATGCGGTGAGTAAGACTGAGATTTGGGCAGCTGTTACCAAGAGCCGATGTCGTCTCCAAGCTGAGTGATGTTATGCAGGAAACAAACTTGGCGTTCAGTGTTACCGGAACAGAGGTTTGATGAGAGGTCATGTGATGAGCCATATAGGCGATGAGTTCTATAGCTGAGCAGCGAATCCAAATGAGAAACAGTGTCCTTACGACTACAAAATATATTCTGACTCTGCCAAAAATTTTAGCCTAGATGGTAAATAAGATACTTGCGACTTCGAGTCCAGACGAATAACGGAAATACTTCACTATAGTAATGAAGTCTAAGTTGAGCAGGTCCTAATAAACAAAGTGACTTTAAGGAGAAAACACAGAGCAATGTTAGAAAAGGGGATGTTAGAAAAGGGGATGCGGCAATAAATACCTGTGAGACAGGTAGTGGGAGCAGAGTTCTCTTAAGGTGTGCAAGACTTAAAGGTATATTACACACTAACACCTAACCTTACACTACAATTAAATAAATTACATTAATTAAATACAATTAACTAAATTACAAAAAATAACAAACACTAAATTACACAAAATAAAAAAAGAAATTATCAAATATTTAAACTAATTACACCTAATCTAATAGCCCTATCAAAATAAATAAGCCCCCCCAAAATAAAAAAAAACCTAGCCTACAATAAACTACCAATGGCCCTTAAAAGGGCCTTTTTGCGGGGCATTGCCCCAAAGGAATCAGCTCTTTAACCTGTAAAAAAATATATATAAATAACCCCCCAACAGTAAAACCCACCACCCACACAACTAACCCCAAAATAAAATCCTAACTAAAAAACCTAAGCTCCCCATTGCCCTGAAAATGGCATTTGGATAGGCATTGCCCTTAAAAGGGCATTTAGCTCTTTGTCGGTGCCCAAAAGCCCTAATCTAAAAATAAAACCCACCCAATAAACCCTTAAAAAAAACTAACACTAACCCCCGAAGATCCACTTACAGTTTTTAAGACCCGACCTCCATCCTCAGCGAAGTGGCAGAAGTCCTCATCAAAGCCGACAGAAGTCTTCATCCAAGCGGGCAGAAGTCTTCATCCAGATGGCATCTTCTATCTTCATCCATCTGGCGTGGAGAGGCTCCATCTTCAAGACACCCGGTGTGGAGCATCCTCTTCTTTCCATGGCGACTGTGTGCAGCTAAAGACTCGTCCAGGAATGGAGTTTTGTCCGATATGGCCTGAAATAATCTTAATAACTGTGGTGTGGGGATGTCTATGTATTTATTGTAATAATATGTCGTAAAGCCATCTGGGCCAGGAGATTTCTCTGAGGGAAGATTTTTAATTATCCTCTTTATTTCGTTTTCTGTAAACGGTTCATTAAGGCAAGCCCTGTCTATCTCTTCTATGTAGGGTAGGTCCAACTGGTCTAGGAATTTATTAATGTTTTCTAATGGGGCTTCCTGTAAATTATAAAGTTTCTCAAAATATGTTGTAAATGCCTCGGCTATATGCTCAGATGAGGTCCTTTCTTTTCCATTGGAATCAGAGACCCTGAGAATGTATGTTTTATTTGTTTTACGCTTCAACTTTCTAGCGAATAGCTTACTGCATTTATTATTCCCTTCATAATTCTGTTGTTTAAGTTTAAGTGCAGAATTTTTGCATTCCCTATCCATTATTGCATTAAGTTTTCCTCTATATTCCACCAGCATGTCCAGAACTTTTGAGTCAGAGGAATCCCTTTTATGCTCTTTCTCTAAATCTTCTATTTTATTTAAGACTGTGTTAAAGTAGGCTCTTTGCTGTTTTAATTGATGTGACTTCACACTCATTAGCTCCCCCCTAATGACAGCCTTATGGGCTCCCCAAGACTGTCTAATGTCCATTTCAGGGTCTGAATTAAACTGGAAATAACAGTGTAGTGCTTCCTCTATTTTTTGTGCGTAGATTGGGTCATCTAATAAACTATCATCCAATCTCCACACATAATTTGATCTATGTCTAGTGTCCCAAAGCATGTAGCAGCCTACCATTGAGTGATCTGTGATTGAGTGAGTGGGAAATATAGTGCAACTTTCAGATAGTGATTAGTGATGTCGCAAACCTAAAAATTTCGGTTTGCGAACAGCGGACTCGAACTTCCACAACTGTTCGCCAACCGGCGAACCGGGCGAACCCCCATTGACTTCAATGGGCAGGCGAACTTTACAACCAACAGGGACTCTTTCTGGCCACAATAGTGATGGAAAAGTTGTTTCAAGGGGACTAACACCTGGACTGTGGCATGCCGGAGGGGGATCCATGGCAAAACTCCCATGGAAAATTACATAGTTGATGCAAAGTCTGGTTTTAAGCCATAAAGGGCATAAATCACCTAACATTCCTAAATAGTTTGGTATAACATGCTTTAAAACATCAGGTATGATGTTGTATCGATCATGTAGTGTAAGGGTTACGCCCGCTTCACAGTGACAGACCAAACTCCCCATTTAAAGGTACAGTCTACTCCAGAATTTTTATTGTTTTAAAAGATAGATAATCCCTTTATTACCCATTTCCCAGTTTTGCATAACTAACACATTTATAATAATATACTTTTAACCTCTGTGATTATCTTGTATCTAAGCCTCTGCAAATTGCCACTTTTTTCAGTTCTTTTGACAGACTTGCAGTCTAGCCAATCAGTGCCTGCTCCCAGATAACTTCTCGTGCACGAGCACAATGTTATCTATATGAAATACGTGAACTAACACCCTCTAGTGGTGAAAAACTGTTAAAATGCAATCTGAAAGAGGTGGGCTTCAAGGTCTTCAAGCATATGAACCTCCTAGGTTAAGCTTTCAACTAAGAATACCAAGAGAACAAAGCAAAATTGGTGATAAAAGTAAATTGGAAAATTGTTTAAAATTACATGCTCTATCTGAATCCTGAAAGTTTATTTTGGCCTAGACTGTCCCTTTAACGCACCGCAAACAACCGCAAACAGTTCATTTGCACAATGGCAAACTCCCCATTTGCACAAGGTTGGATACCAAGCTAGCCATGTCCCGTTCCTTGTCCTCACTGATGTCATTGAAGGTCTCTTCCTCCACCCAGCCATGTACAACACCAAGGGTCCCCGAAAGGTGATAACAAGCTCCCTGGGATGCCTGCTGTGTTTGGTCTTCCACCTCCTCAAAGCCACCTTCCTCCTCTGACTCCTCTTCTTCAGACTCCTCTCTCTGCGTTGCCTCTCTCTGCATTATTATAAGGTGTGTTAAGTAGTACTATTCCTATCAGTTTCATCCCTGTGGTGTCCCCTATCAGGGGACGTGTATATGGCATGGATTTTAGGAACCGGGAGATGGAAAAAAATGCTTGGTCGGTCCTCCTACTTCAAATTTGGGGCACTGCGCGTGCAATCTACTGTGCCACCAGATATGAGTGGTGTGTTAAGTAGTACTATTCCTATCACTTTAATCCCTGTTACGTGAATTTTTTTGTTTTGTTTTTTGAAGCCACAGTGCAGCTCCAGAGGTCAGAAAAATTTGGCATGTACACATGCCTGAAAAATTAGGTATTGTTGCAGCCGCTGCTGTAGCAGCGGACAGAAAAATTGATGTTTGTTTCCCTGGCAGAAAGTGCCCTAAAACATTGCGGCTTGAACACTAGTTGGTGGCGGATAAGTCATGCAAGTCATCCGGCATTCGAAGATAACATACAGCAGCTTGTGGACCATTTATAGCCCAAGGCAGATCATCTCATTAGGCCTTTTTTACTTGAATGTATCGCCCAATGTTAGTCCCTTCTGGATCCATCCCTCATTCATCTTAATAAAGGTGAGGTAATCTAGACTTTTTTGACCTAGCCGACTTCTCTTCTCAGTGACAATACCTCCTGCAGCACTGAAGGTCCTTTCTGACAGGACACTTGAAGCGGGGCAGGCCAGAAGTTCTATAGCAAATTGGGATAGCTCAGGCCACAGGTCAAGCCTGCACACCCAGTAGTCAAGGGGTTCATTGCTCCTCAGAGTGTCGAGATCTGCAGTTAAGGCGAGATAGTCTGCTACCTGTCGAGTCGTTCTCTGAGGGTGGACCCCGAAGGGCTGTGGAGATGCTTAGGAGTTAAAAAGCTCTGCATGTCCTTCCATCAACAACACGTCTGTTAAGCGTCTTGTCCTTGCCGGTGTGGTCGTGGGAGTTGGAGGATTACTTTCAGCTCTTCCCCTGTTAGATTCCCGTTGTGCTGTGACATCACCCTTATACGCTGTGTAAAGCTTACTTTTTAATTTATTTTGGAACTGCTGCATCCTTTCCGACTTGCGGGAATTTGGTAACATTTCAGGCACTTTATGTTTATACCGGGGGTCTAGTAGCGTGGACACCCAGTACAGGTCGCTTTTCTTCAGTTTTTTTATACGAGGGTCACTCAACAGGCACAACAGCATGAAAGACCCCATTTGCACAAGTTTGGATGCCGAGCTACTCATGTCCCATTCCTCGTCCTCAGTGATCTCACTGAAGGTATGTTCTTCAACCCCAGCCACGTACAACACCACGGGTACCAGATAGGTGACAACAAGCACCCTGGGATGCCTGTTGTGGTTGGTCTTCCTCCTCAAAGCCACATTCCTCCTCTGACTCCTCTTCCTCACAATCCTCTTCCAGCGTTGCCGCTGGTCCAGCAAGCAATGCTGATAAGGCTGTTTCTGGTGGTGATGGTGACCACAACTCTTCCTCTTCACGCTAATCTACGGCCTGATCCAGCACTCTTCGCAGGGCACGCTCCAGGAAGAAAACAAATGGTATGATGTCGCTGATGGTGCCTTCGGTGCGACTGACTAGGTTTGTCACCTCCTCAAAAGGATGCATGAGCCTACAGGCATTGCGCATGAGCGTCCAGTAACTTGGCAAAAAAATCCCCAGCTCTGCAAAGGCTGTCCTAGCACCCCGGTCATACAAATACTCGTTCATGGCTTTTTCTTGTTGGAGCAGGCGGTCGAACATTAGGAGTGTTGAATCCCAACGTGTCAGGCTGTCGCAAATCAAGCGCCTCACTGGCATGTTGTTTCGCCGTTGGATATCTGCAAAATTCGCCATGGCCGTGTAGGAACGCCTGAAAAGGCCACACACCTTCCTGGCCTGTTTCAGGACATCCTGTAAGCCTGGGTACTTATGCACAAAGCGTTGTACGATCAGATTACACACATGTGCCATGCACGGCACATGTGTCAACTTGCCCAATTTCAATGCCGCCAACAAATTACTTCCGTTGTCAGAAACCACTTTGCCAATCTCCAGTTGGTGCAGAGTCAGCCACTGATCCACCTGTGCGCTCAGGGCGGACAGGAGTGCTGTTCCGGTGTGACTCTCTGCTTTCAGGAAGGTCAACCCCAAGACGGCGTGACACTGCCGTATCCGGGATGTGGAATAGTACCTGAGGAGCTGGGGGAGTGCCGTTGATGTGGAGCAAGACGCAGCAGCAGAAGAGGACTCAGCCGAGGAAGAGGTTATGGAAGAGGATGGAGTAGGAGGAGTAGAGGAGGTAGCAGCAGGCCTGCCTGCAAGTCGTGGCGGTGTCACCAACTCCTCTGCAGAGCCACGCATTCCATGCTTGGCAGCCGTCAGTAGATTTACCAAATGCGCAGTGTAGGTGATATACCTGCCCTGACCATGCTTTGCAGACCAGCTATCAGTGGTCAGATGGACCCTTACCCCAACACTGTGTGCCAGACATGCCATTGCTTCCTTTCGTACAATCGAGTACAGGTTGGGGATTGCCTTTTGTGCAAAGAAATTTCATCCAGGTACCTTCCACTGCGGTGTCCCAATAGCTACAAATTTTTTGAATGCCTCAGACTCCACCAGCTTGTATAGTAAAAGCTGGCGGGCTAAGAATTCAGACAAGCCAGCTGTCAGACGCCGGGCAAGGGGGTGACTTTGGAACATTGGCTTCTTACGCTCAAACATGTCCTTGACAGACACCTGACTGTGGGCAGATGAGCAGGAACTGCTACGGAAGAGAGACTGAGTGGCGGATGGTTGAGAGGGGGCAAGGAGGACAGCAGTGGTTGACGTGGCTGAAGATGCTGGACCAGGAGGAGGATGGCGGCTTTGAGTTTGTGTGCTGCTTCTACTCATGTGTTCATCCCATCGGCGTTTGTGATGTGAGATCATGTGCCTTCGCAAAGCAGTTGTACCTAGGTGGGTGTTGGACTTCCCACGACTCAGTTTCTTTTGGCACAGGTTGCAAATGGCATCACTGTTGTCAGAGGCAGACACACAAAAAAAATGCCACACTGCTGAGCTCTGCGATGACGGCATTCTGGTGGTGGCAACAGCATGCGTTGATTGGCGTGCTGTCTGGCTGACCCCGGGTGCCGATGCATGCTGTCTGACTATGCCACTAGCTCCTTGCAACGACCTCCCCCTGCTTCCAACTCGTCTCCTCCTCCTCTCTGTCTCCCCATCTGAACTTTCCCCCTCTTCTTCTTCTTTTCTAGCGGGCACCTACGTGACATCCAAGGACGCATCATCATCAACCGCTTCACTTGTATCTGACAAATCAACAAAGGAAGCAGCAGCGGGTACAACATCATCATCATCACACCGTACATCCATGTCTATAATGCTGCCTGACTGAGACATATCACTGTTATCTACATCCTCTGTCAATGATGGTTGCGCATCACTCATTTCTTCAAACTGATGTGTCAATAACTCCTCTGACAGATCAAGTGAAGCGGCTGTGGTGCTAGTGTTGGTGGTGGCAGCAGGCGGGCGAGTGGTCACTTGAGAGGTGCCCGAAGCTAAGCTGGAGGTGGATGGTGCGTCAAGGTTCTGAGCGGAAGCTGTAGAAGATTGGGTGTCCTGTGTTAGCCAGTCAACTAGGTCCTCCTCAGAACTTTTCACGTTCATGGTACGTGGCCTCTGAACACTGGGCATTATTGTAGGGTCAAAGGGAATCACAGCACCACGACTACGGGGTGGCCTGCCTCTTCCTGTCATTTTTTTTTTAAATGTACACTTACACTACTATTAAACAAAATATGAGTGGTGCCACTGGGCAAGTGGGCACAGTATACGCTGTGAGCCTGACACAAAAAAGCAGACTGATGTTTCACAATCCAAAAAGTTTATTTTTTTTAAATGTACACTTACACTACTATTAAACAAGATATGAGTGGTGGCACTGGGCAAGTGGGCACAGTATACGCTGTGAGCCTGACACAAAAAAATCAGACTGATGTTTCACAGTCAAAAAAGTTTATTTTTTAAATACTTACACTACTGTTACAACAGATATGAGTGGTGGCACTAGTTTTCAAGTGGGCCTGGCACACACGCTGGCAGGCAGACAACTGCAATTAGATTACAATAGCAGACTGATGTTTCACAGTCAAAAAAGTTTTTTTTTAAAATATTTACACTACTGTTACAACAAATAGGAGTGGTGGCACTAGTTGGCAAATGGGCCTGGCACACACGCTGGCAGGCAGGCAACTGCAATTAGATTACACTAGCAGACTGATGTTTCACAGTCAAAAAAGTTTTTTTTTAAATATTTACACTACTGTTACAACAAATATGAGTGGTGGCACTAGTTGGCAAGTGGGCCTGGCACACACGCTGGCAGGCGGGCAACTGCAATTAGATTACACTAGCAGACTGATGTTTCACAGTCAAAAAAGTTTTTTTTTTAATATTTACACTACTGTTACAACAGATATGAGTGGTGGCACTAGTTGGCAAGTGGGCCTGGCACACATGCTGGCAGGCAGGCAACTGCAATTAGATTACACTAGCAGACTGATGTTTCATAGTCAAAATTACACAGGCAAAAAAAAAAAAAACAGCAGAGATCATATGAGTCCTTCAGGACTGTAGTGGACACTGAATACACTAGCCTAGCTATCAATTTCCCTAAAAAATCAGCAGCAGCTACACTGTCCCTCCTCTCACTAACAATACAGGATCAGAATGAATCTAAAATGGCTGCTGCCCAGGAGCTGGGAGGGAGTGTCTGCTGCTGATTAGCTGTAATGTGTCTGCAGACTGTGAGATACAGGGTCAAAGTTTACTCAATGATGACGAATAGGGGGCGGATCGAACATCACATATGTTCGCCCACCGCTGTGAACGCGAACAAGCTATGTTCGCCGGGAAATATTCGCCGGCGAACAATTCGCAACATCACTACTAGTGATAGGCTTTTGACATCTGTCAGGATGTAGTCGATCCTAGAATATCTAACATGTGGGTGAGAATAGAATGTATAATCTCTCTCTGTTCTGTGTAGTATCCTCCAAATGTCGTTAAAGGCGAGGTCTTTAAGACACATTTTAAGTTTATGTATAATTGTGTGCGAAATAGATGAAGTCCCAGTGGAGTTGTCTAAAATAGGATCTAATGTGCAATTAAGATCACCACATACTATTAGAGTACCCTTTGCCACATCTAAAAAGTGTTTTAAAAAAGGTGTCCTGTGCTGTGTTCGGAGCATGTGCATTGACAAGTGTCACTTGTTTATGAAATAGGCTGCCTACTATTATTAAGAATCTTCCTTGTTTTTCCTTTACCTGTTTATGGGCTTGGAAGGGTATGCCTCTTCTTATTAATGTCCCCACTCCACCCCTCTTAACAGTGTTAGAGGCGTAATATGAGTCTCCAAATTTATACTTAAACGCAAAAGGTTCTCTATTCGGTAAAAAATGCGTCTTTTTAGGCTTTTGACATCTGTCAGGATGTAGTCGATCCTAGAATATCTAACATGTGGGTGAGAATAGAATGTATAATCTCTCTCTGTTCTGTGTAGTATCCTCCAAAAGTCGTTAAAGGCGAGGTCTTTAAGACACATTTTAAGTTTATGTATAATTGTGTGCGAAATAGATGAAGTCCCAGTGGAGTTGTCTAAAATAGGATCTAATGTGCAATTAAGATCACCACTTACTATTAGAGTACCCTTTGCCACATCTAAAAAGTGTTTTAAAAAAGGCGTCCTGTGCTGTGTTCGGAGCATGTGCATTGACAAGTGTCACTTGTTTATGAAATAGGCTGCCTACTATTATTAAGAATCTTCCTTGTTTATCCTTTACCTGTTTATGGGCTTGGAAGGGTATGCCATTTTCTTATTAATGTCCCCACTCCACCCCTCTTAACAGTGTTAGAGGCGTAATATGAGTCTCCAAATTTATACTTAAACGCAAAAGGTTCTCTATTCGGTAAAAAATGCGTCTCTTGGAGGAAGATGACGTCACCCCTTATTCCTTTAAAGTCTCTAATAGCTATATTCCTTTTGAACTGGTTATTGAGACCTTTTGCATTTACTGTGAGGAAATGTATCCCCTGTTACTTATCTATACTGTAGGTGCCATAGAATTACAAAAGTGTCAAGTAGCACATGTGATCCCATCCTTAATTCCTTAAGTGTAGTGTGGGCCTCAAAACATGAGATGTGACTTCCTCTAACCTGTTTTGTTAATAAATCTAAGTGACTTGTCAGCCTGTGCAGTATATCATAGCATACAGTAAAATACAAAAAAACAAAAAATAACAGAAAAACACTTTAAGAACAACAATATAGCTTATTGCTATTATTTAGTGGGAAGGCAAAACAACATCATTTCCCTCTCTAGTGATTTTAAATTCAACCTCTGAAAGAATACCATATCCATTGTAATACAGTTTGCACTTATTCGCTACAATATCTAGCATTACATTGCAAGCTCTAAGCAGCGTGTGCTTGGTAATCATCCATTTTTACTCTGTTTAATAACACATAAACATTTTAAGACTATAAATTGAAATAATCTCACCCATGAATATATATGCTTCATGTCTCTTGTGCGGTAGAAACTACTGCGTCTTTAGTAGTAATTTTGTGTTTGTCCTTTCTGAGCTTGCTGGTGGGGGCCACCTGCCAACGTTGTTTCCTCTGATTTGGTCTAGAGTCCGGGACCTCTCCGTCGTCTCTGCTCCCCTGGGCAATGAAGTCTGATGGAATGGTAAATGTTATGCCAAGTCCTTTGGAAAGAGTCTCTAAGTCCTGTGGTTCTTTATAAGTGAAGATGTTGCCGTCATATGAAACCACCAAACTGAAGGGGTACCCCATCTGTATCTTATGTTTTTGTCCCTTAACACTCCGGTTACGAAAGCAACCTCCCTCCTTCTTTGCAAAGTGTTGGGACTCAGATCCAGATAGATTTGAAGGTTGTGGTCTAGATACGAGATGGCCCTCAGCTGGTGAGCTAATGTCCATACTTCTTCTTTGTCCTTATATCTAAGGAACCGTAGGATCATGTCTCTTGGTGGGGCAGAATCCGGTGGAGGTGGTGGATTTGGGGTCCTTTTTCAAGTAACGAAATAGGTCCTGGATATAGTTTTCTAGATCTGATTTAACAATTTTTTCAGTGATTCCACGAACCCTTAAGTTGTTTCTGCGGTTTTTATTATCTAGATCATCTATTTTATCTTGAAGAGCAGAAAGCTTAGCTTCATGTATATTGGACTGGGTCGTGATTTAGTCGGTCAAGGAGTTTAGAGTTTCTTGTGTCTTTTCTAAATCTTTGACGAGGTAGCCTATGTCAGTTATTTCTTTTCTTATAGTTGTCAGCTCCAACTTAAGATTTGTAACGAGTCAAAGTCAGATTTTGAGGGGAGATTAGCTATATCTGCCTTAAGTTGTGCCATTAGATCCAGTGGAGTAGTCTGCAACAATGATGCTTCTTGTTGGCTTGGGGCAATGCCCGCAGGGTCCCGTTGTTCCAAGTTGGAGGCCTCACTGGGGCTAAAGAAGCCACTAACTTGGCAGTGCAGCTTGTTGCTTATTATTTTTGTCCAGCTTAGCACCTTTCTTAGATGCCATGTTGAGTGTTCAAGTTGCCCCCCAGTAAATAATTGTGGTTTAGCAAGCAGGCGTAAGATTATATAGCACCTTATGACATGTACAGAGCTCTGTCGATGCTGGTATCCCACAAGCTATGGCTGTTATGATCTGCAGATTTACGTATGTTTTTCCCCTATGAAATATGCGGATATTGTGGCAGTAGAATGTGGGCCTGATTTTCAGGGATTATTAAATATGGCAGATTGCTAGCTCCCTTTATTAGAGATTCAGAGGTATCTTATCAGTCAAGACATGATGCAGAGGTACACTGCTATATATTAGTGCCAGTCCATAGGGAGTATCAGTGTACTAGTATTATGGTGGCCCTTAGGCCTGATGCAGCATGGCTGTATACAAAACTATCTTTACTCTTTATACATTTGTGTGCAGAGGGGTCCGCTCTTAGTATTCCACCCATCCGGGGGTATAGCACTCTGTTATGCTTGCTTTCTCATCTGCAGCTGTATAACAGCAGGTCCCATGTCTGCCTTAGTCGTCGGACTCCGTGTTAGCACTCCCCAATATGGCGCCGGCCTCTGCTGCGTTGTAAACGCAGTATTAAAAGATCACCCATCGGGAGCCTGGTTTCACTTCATCTCCTCCACAAAAAGCTCCTTCCACCTCGGGATACTCCCAACTTCAATTTGGAGCTCTCTTCAGAGCAAATATCCAACTCTGTAGATGAGGGAAAGATTTGTTCAGCCGGAGCTCTGTCTCTATGCGGCCATGTTCTGGCAGGGGGCCAGGCTCCTCCCCCATTCCAATTTACTTTTATCATCAAATTGGCTTTGTTCTCTTGGTATTCTTTGTGGAAAGCTAAACCTAGTTAGGCTCATATGCTAATTTCTAAGCCATTGAACTGCCTCTAATCTCTGCATTTTGTGCATTTTGACAGTAAGGCACTGCTAGTTCATGTGTGTCATATAGACAACATTGTGCTCACTCCTGTAGAGTTATTTAAGAGCTAGCACTGAATGGCTAAAATGCCTTTGTCAAAAAACTGAGATAAGGGGGCAGTCTGCAGAGGCTTAGAAACAAGGTAATCACAGAGGTAAAAAGTGTATTAATGTAACAGCCTTGGTTATGCAAAACTGGGGAATGGGCAATAAAGGGATTGTCTATCTTTTTAAATAATGACAATTAAAAAATAGACTGTCCCTTTAACATATACTAACAAAGTGTAGTTTTTACATTGTGAGGGAGTAAATAAATAGAGGAATGTTTATACAGGGACAGAAAAAAACAGGGAATGATTAATGATGTAGGAGAAGGTCATACTTGTAAGTTGAAGGGTAACTATCAAAAGCACTTCTTTACAAAAGCCGGGTAGCTTATTGGAACAAGATCTCTAAGGAAATGATAAAGGCACAAACATTAACAGTAATAGAAAATGATCAAAATGACTTTCAATTTGCAAGTCTCAGAAGCGTTAGTACCATGATAGTTGCACTTTGTTTCTTCTTCCTAAAAATGTTTTTTTTTTGTGTTAGCAATAATGGATCAGTCTGCATGTCACTCAAGCATTGGATGTTAAAGTTTTCAACAGCCTGTAAAACTTCTGTTTTTTAAATCAGATGATAATTTAAAGAGACAATGCAAAAATAGTTGACATGTTTTAATTAAAGGGACAGTCTACACCAGAATTTGTATTGTTTAAAAAGATAGATAATCCCCAGTTTGCTTAATCAACACGATTATATTAATATACTTTTTACCTGTGTGATTATCTTGTATCTAAGCCTCTGAAGACTGCCCCCTTATATCAGTTCTTTTGACAGACTTGCATTTTAGCCAATCAGTGCAGACTCCTAGGTAACTCCACATGCATGATCACACTGTTATCTATATGTCACACATGAAATAACGCCCTCTAGTTCTGAAAAATATCAAAATGCATTCAGATAAGAGGCAGCCTTCAAGGGCTAAGAAATTAGCATATGAACCTCCTAGGTTTAACTTTCAACTAAAAATAACAAGAGAACAAAGCAAAATTGATGATAAAAGTAAATTGGAAAGTTGTTTAAAATTAAATGCCCTATCAGAACCATTGAAGTTTATTTTTTACTAGACTGTCCCTTTAAATATGAAACCATTAAACAACACTCAAACATAAGTTATATTTGTGTTAATAAAACATTAGGAATAATGTCTCCCAATAGTTGTCTATCTGTCCAAGAAGTAACCACAACGCGTTTCGGATCCTTGCCTCTTCCTCTCCTTTTACTCATGAATTGGTCTTCTTTTTTTGTAAGATAACTGCCTTTATAGTTATTTGTAATTATTTTGCCATTGGTTTTAGTATAATTATGTTTTCTTTTTATTCATATATTTGTTTTTAAAAGCTGAATTTCAGTGTCTTTCACCAGATTAAAGCACTCACTGTTTTTCTTAATTTTGTTGTTTCTGTTTTTTAAATGTATTTGTACGTTTTGAAATCTGTTTACCTATTTCACATTCATGAAAGATTAAATTTGACTTCCATATTCTTTTATGGGCATAGGTCTTGTTTAAGAATTGTCACATAAAATGGAGGAAACTCAGAACATATGGCCTGTGCAAAATCCAGTACTCAGTTCCAAAATGACACTTTAACAGTAAGGAGTCATTTTAAGAAATGTCGCACGTACAAGGGTGGACATCTCTGAACCTGTCATCCTGCTGCTTGTACAATTCTCATGTGCGACCAATCGCACGTGAGCAGTAGCTCTCCATTACCCCGGTTGGACAAGTCTTGAAAACCACTTCTTGTTAACTATTGGCTGTTCGCATTCCAAAGCTTCAATTGCAGCTTCTTAAATGGAACCCTTATAATTATAGTAATCACATGTTGTTTTCTATTCTAGGTTTATAAAATATTAAACTAGGCATATGTAAAAGAGTTGTACCCTTCTCACAACTAATAAAATAATTGCATAGGTATTTTTCAGGATTCTTAAAACGTGTAATTTGCCATCTCTATGAATGATGGAAATTCGCTCCTTTTATAAAGACCTTTTTCTTACTTTTTTAGACATACAAAATATAAATGTTACAGTGAAAATTGCCAATAGTTTCATCAAAGCAATAAGATAGCTGTTTCTTTGAGTGATGTTATATGCCCCAGAAGCACACATAAAAAGGATCACTGCCAAAGTGCCAAAGTGGAAGATTACTCTTGTCATTTTATTGACTTCCATTATTTTACAATGACTTAAGATATCAACGCTTGTCAAGCTAAATACATTCCTTGCTTATGTTCCATAAAGGCAGACAGTCAAAATATGATATAGGTTAATGCTCTATAGTTGCTGTGATAGTATTTGTAGCATATAACATTTTATCATGTGTAAATATAAATTCTCAAATTGAGATTTAGTTGTAATATAATAAAACTTAAATATGTATGGTTCCATATATGGCTATTCCTAACTTTGCAATGGGCTAGTGAGAGTTAAACCTTTTGTCACTGCTTGTTATTTATATTTTATTTTTCTTGATCTATGTATGTATTAAAACAACCAAATTAAAGTGAGATTTTTATCAAGACACTTACATGACACATACAGTAATTCTGTGTGATAATAAGATTTGCCACTTCCTAGAGGTGTAACACAAATCCCTGTGGTTCAAAAGAGATCCCTTCCCATACGAGTATCTTAATGAGTGTTTGCAGAAGAAATGCTTACGAATTGATCAACACCTGGTGAGAGACTAGACATGTCAAATCTCTATGATATTAACAGGCGTTACAAATTGTCATTTAAAATGGCACTAAAATGTACTTTCATGATTACATTTTGCTCAGTCTCTTTATATGCACACTTTCTGAGGAATTATTATAATTTATTTGCAGAGCACCAACAGATTCTGCAGTGCTATATGTGTAAAAGTTCACATTGTATATGTACTGTATATGAATCTGTGATTGGCTGATGGCTGTCACATGATGTAGGGGCCAGCAAACGGAAGTAAATCTTTTAATTTGTCCAAAAAAAACATGTATTCCTCATTTAAAATTCAGAGTAAGTGCTGTCTTTTTATTATGTACATGTTAATTATGCAATTCTATTGTATTAAATGGTCACTTAAAATGCATAGGCATTATTTAATAAAGTTCTGATATGTATAAGCAGCTAGCAACATCTAGAATCAAGTTAAATGTGTGTACATTGAAGCATTTTTGTAAAAACGGTGTAAAGAATGGGCTGAAGTCACACATTGAGACGCTTGACACAGGAACTCAGAGTTTTGCATAGGTAGGGTATACTGGCATGTTATAGATATTATAGATATTGATTGCTTGTAGGTTATAAAGGGAGTTATCAGGTGGTTGTGCTTGTTCCTGGGTAGCAGTTGGGATTCCCAACAATAATTTATATTAAATTCCATTTTCTTGTTGATATTTGTATACAAAAACAAATCAGGGCTTCCACTTATATAGTCTTGTTCTTGTATTACGTGTACTGTGTAACCCTCCACTTCCGGCCTCATCATGAGAGAGGTCCATGATAAAAAAAAAACGGTAATTCTTTATTTCAAAAATACCTTAAAGGCACAATTGTAGAAATCCATCAAAATAAATATTCCAGTAAAAAGTCCATAGTCCTGGTCAGACTTAGCACAACGTGGAAACAATTGTAGACCATTAATAGCATCTAACATGAGGGCCAAACCACTAAAACATCTGTAGTACAGGGATGTGAAAAGGGCTCAGTAGCAAAAGAGATTTGATTATTAAGTCTCTTTAAATATAAAAAATATCATGTAATGTACTAAGCTCGGATAGACGTCAATAATAACTTCAGTATTCATCAACATCCTATATTACTTTGTTTTTTGCATTTAAAATTATAGTTTGACATGATGCATCTGCTAATGTAGTCAAATGTATAGCACACATAATACATCATATAATGGAAGATATAAATGAGCATACAGAAATAATTCAAAACTTGTATTTATTATTGTATCAGATGTACACAATAAAGCGTGTAGAAATACATTGTGTTCATTATTTTAGACAGTTGTAAGATTCAAATGAAACTATAGTACAAAGTAAGTATTTGGTAAGAACATGGTTTACATAATTGAAAGTGTACTTCATATATATTTAGAAATGTAATTCTCTTTTTTTTCAAGATTTGTGCTTTGTATCTGCTGTAATAGGCATTATTCACTGTAAGTCATGCATTCCTAACATAATTATGTGTCAGTACTTGAAGTTAATAGTAATTTAGATGTCTAATCTTATTGCTCATACAAAGTTTGGGTAGAAAATCATATGCCTCTTTTAATATCAGATCACAGAATGTGACTGTTGACTACAAAAACTCTATATAGGAAAGGACAACTGTCATTGGAAATAATATGTTCTATTAAAATGTGTTGAATTGCTAAGCCATTTTAGGAAAATAAAGCAGAAATATTCAACCAGCTGCATGTTATGAGTATGCGCATGAACCTTTAGATTTACTAGCATAAACAAGTGGCATCCCCACTCTCCCTGGTCTCTCTAATTCCTATATTTTCAGCTGTTGTTTCATCTCTCAACTGTTAGTGAATTGTCTGTACAGATTAACACAAATAAGCATCAAATCTCACAACATGCACTTTGGCAGTACCATGGACAATTCCTTTCCTATCAACTAACTATTAGAAAACTTGAAACACTGAAGTGAACATAAAACAAATTTTTTCATAATTTTCTATTATGTATTTATAGGAACATGTAAGTATATATTTATATATATATATATATATATATATATATATATATATATATATATATATATATATATATATATATATATATATATATATATATATATATATATATATATATTAGAGAGAGAGAACTCCAACTACAGTTTATTTAAATAGGGGTGGCAAGAATTATAATCACTTAGAAGCACAAAAAGCTCAGCACTCTCCTATTATTCAATATTTACTGGTTTAACATTTCTGGGAAGATGTTTCTTCAGACCATATATATATATATACTAGTACTAAAGCCTGTGTACACGGGGCATTTTTTGCAGTACAGCGGTCCCACCCCTTGCTCTCTCCCCCCTCTCTTTTGCTCTCTCTCCCCCCTCTCTTTTGCTTTCTCTCTCCCCCTCTCTTTTGCGCTCTCTCACCCTCTCCTTTGAGCTCTCTCCCCTCTTTTGCTCTCTCTCTCCCCTCTTTGGCTCTCTCCCCCTTTCTTTTGCTCTCTCTGCCCCCTCTTTTGTTCTCTCCCCCCTCTTTGGCTCTCTCCCCCACTCTTTTGCTCTCTCTCCCCCCTCTTTGGCTCTCTCTCCCCCCTCTTTGGCTCTCTCCCCTCTTTGGCTCTCTCCCCTCTTTTGCTTTCTCTCCTCTTTGGCTCTCTTTCCTCTTTGGCTCGCTTTCGTCTTTTGCTCTCTCTCTTCCCCCCTCTTTGGCTCTCTCCCCCCTCTATATGGCTCTCCCACCCCCCTCTATTTGGCCCTTCTCCCCCCTCTCTGGCTCTGTCTTTCAAACACTTTGCCTCTCTGGTCACGCCCCCATTGTGGCACCCCGCCCGGCCACGCCCCATCATGGCGACACCCACCCGGTCACGCCCTCACCGCGCCTGGTCACGCCCGTCATCGCACCCAGCCACGCCCATCACCACACCCGACCCTGACACTCCGTTTCAGCCTTTCTCTGTGCTGAGTGCTGAGTGTCGGGATCCAAACGGCCAGGTATGTTTGTCACGTGCAGTCTCTACTGCGCATGACTGCATCTGACAAACATACTTGGCCATTTATTATATAGGATATATTTATACAAAACCCAGAAGTAGGCTGCTCTCTCAAACTAGAGTGGGTACACATCCCAAGCTAATTGCAAAACAACACTCACAGGCAGATGCGGTTGCAATCAGTGACTCAGTTATCCCCCGACTAGCCAGGGTGCAAAGATCAATACAAGAAATGTCATTAAAATGTCAAACAACCAGCTAGGCTGTAAGCAATACAAGTGAAGAGTTTGTTACAGTATCAGGCCAAAGGGTGATACACCCAGGATTCCAGGAAGTCTGTATCATCAATCTCTCAAGACCAGGGGTGGTGTTACCCAAAAGAGTCCTTGTGCAATTTTACCTACCGAAAGTGTCTGCTGCCTGTGTGCCGCAAAGGTGGGAGGACAGGTTATAAAGTCAGGAACCTTGTCCATCCAACTTTTAATACAAGGAGCCCTAAGTATTAATTGCACATTACAAATTGGAGTGAAAAGTTAAACTATATTTACACATAAACACAGCAGAACTTTTTCATTATATTTTTTATTTTCTGCTGTTTCAAAGCACACAAATTGTCTACTGTAAACCAATAAATTCTATATAGCATTTTAAAAAATGCCCCCCTCTTTAAAAAACATTTTGAATGGAAATTAACAAAAAATAAAAAAACGAAATATGCTTCATGAAAAACATTAACATTCTAAATTCCAATCAATTTTCTATCTTGTTTAATGTTAAAGGGACACTGAACCCAAATTTTTTCTTTCATGATTCAGATAGAGCATGAAATTTTAAGCAACTTTCTAATTTACTCCTATTATGAAATTTTCATCATTCTCTTGGTATCTTTATTTGAAATGCAAGAATGTAAGTTTAGATGCCAGCCCATTTTTGTTGAACAACCTGGGTTGTCCTTGCTGGTTGGTGGATAAATTAATCCACCAATAAAAAAGTGCTGTCCAGAGTTCTGAACCCCCCAAAAAAGCTAAGATGTCTTCTTTTTTAAATAAAGATAGCAAGAGAACGAAGAAAATTTGATAATAGGAGTAAATTAGAAAGTTGCTTAAAATTGTATGCCCTATCTGAATCACGAAAGAAAAATATTGAGTTCAGTGTCCCTTTAATATTTTGTTCATTTTTTTGCAAAAAAATCATAAAACACTTTTAACGAACATTTAATAGAAAAAAATCGTACTTTAATATGTCATGTGTTGCTATTTTTGCATATGCACAAACAGCTCTGATTCTTGTAAACAATGTTCACACATCCATTTCTCTGAAGAATCAATGTGCGAGAAAAAGCAAAACTGAACACAGTGTAAAATGTTTATCACTAATAAAATACTCCTAAATAGCTCTACCCCTTATTTTTTTAATATTCTCCCTTTTCTCCCAGTTACTAGGATACCATAGTCATTCATTTCTATGTAAGAACCACAAGCTAAGAGCTTTTGAAGAAAAAAAAGCATAAACATGTCTTTCTTATTCTTTATTCATCAGCCATTTTTGCAAGAAACACCTGGCACGTTTAGGGAAAATAGGTTAATTATTAAAAAATGTGGCTATCCCCTCTTTTTAGAAATAAGGCACCTTAAGTTGGGTGATTCTGATGTATCCTTTTCTGGGGGCAGCACTAAAGTTAACTTTTTATATATATATAGAGAAAGAGGGAGAGAGAGAGAGAGAGAGAGAGAGAGAGAGAGAGAGAGAGAGAGAGAGAGTGAGAAAGAGCGAGAGTGAGAGAGAGAGTGAGAGAGTGAGAGAGTGAGTGAGAGAGAGAGTGAGAGAGTGAGGGAGTGAGAGAGTGAGAGAGTGAGAAAGAGAGTGAGAGAGTGAGAGAGTGAGAGAGTGAGTGAGAGAGAGAGTGAGAGAGAGAGTGAGAGAGTGAGAGAGTGAGAGAGTGAGAGAGTAAGAGAGTGAGTGAGAGAGAGAGTGAGAGAGAGAGTGAGAGAGTGAGAGAGTGAGAAAGAGAGTGAGAGAGTGAGAGAGTGAGAGAGTGAGTGAGAGAGAGAGTGAGAGAGAGTGAGAGAGAGAGTGAGAGAGTGAGAGAGTGAGAGAGAGAGTGAGTGAGTGTGAGAGTGAGAGAGAGAGAGAGAGAGAGAGAGAGTGAGTGTGAGAGAGAGAGTGAGTGTGAGAGAGAGAGAGAGAGAGTGAGAGAGTGAGAGAGTGAGAGAGAGAGAGAGTGAGTGTGAGAGAGAGAGTGAGTGTGAGAGAGAGAGAGAGAGAGAGAGAGTGAGTGAGTGTGAGAGAGAGAGAGATAGAGAGAGAGAGTGAGAGAGAGTGAGAGAGTGAGAAAGAGAGAGAGTGAAAAAGAGAGAGAGAGTGAGAGAGAGAGAGTTAGAAAGAGAGAGAGTGAGAAAGAGAGAGAGTGAGAAAGAGAGAGAGTGAGAGAAAGAGAAAGAGAAAGAGAGAGAGTGTGAGAAAGAGAGAGAGTGTGAGAAAGAGAAAGAGAAAGAGAAAGAGAAAGAGAGAGAGATGCACTCACAGGAACGAACAACTGTCTCAATACCATTGTTAGCCTGTTCTATGGCGATTTACAACCTGGGTGCAGCTTTTAAGCCCAGTAATGCTTTTCACAGAGTAGATATATCATATACTAGTAGTAACTGTATTGCTGAATATCTGTATATGAAAAAAAAAGATATGCCTCCAGAAAAATAAAAAAAATTGTTTGTTCTTGACTGTCCCTGCCACTCATGAACAAAAACCACCCCTTCATCATCGCTCACCTGATTCCTTGCAAGTGACCTTTCAAAATGTGGGACCAGGTTCTAGTCAATGAGTGCAAAGTCTGGAAAAATAAAGGGCAGCAGTGGCGATAAAGAACTCACATAGGAGCACTCTATTGGTGCAACAACACTTTCGGACTTTGCTTATCTTCTCTTTTTTTCCACCTTATGCAAATTTCCAATCAAGTTGGCATAGTAGTCACTAGTGATGTCGCAAACCTAAAAATTTGGGTTCGCGAACAGCGAACGCGAACTTCCCCAAGCTTTAATGGGCAGGCGAATTTTAAAACCCCCAGGAACTCTTTCTGGCCACAATAGTGATGGAAAAGTTGTTTCAAGGGGACTAACACCTGGACTGTGGCATGCCGGAGGGGGATCCATGGCAAAACTCCCATGGAAAATTACATAGTTGATGCAGAGTCTGGTTTTAAGCCATAAAGGGCATAAATCACCTAACATTCCTAAATTGTTTGGAATAACGTGCTTTAAAACATCAGGTATGATGTTGTATCAATCAGGTAGTGTAAGGGTTACGCCCGCTTCACATTGACAGACCAAACTCCCGCAGCGGGTACAACATCATCATCATCATCACACCGTACGTCCATGTGTGTAATGCTGCCTGACTGAGACATATCCCTGTTAGCTACATCCTCTGGCAATAATGGTTGCGCATCACTCATTTCTTCCAAATGATGTGTAAATAACTCCTCTGACAGATCAAGTGAAACGGCTGTGGTGCTAGTGTTGGTGGTGGCGGCAGGCGGGCGAGTGGTAACTTGAGAGGTGCCCGAAGCTAAGCTGGAGGAGGATGGTGCGTCAAGGTTCCGAGCGGAAGCTGTAGAAGATTGTGTGTCCTGTGTTAGCCAGTCAACTATGTCCTCAGAAATGTTCGAGTTCGGGCTACGTGGCCTCTGAACACTCTGCATTATTCTAGGGCCAAAGGGAATCACAGCACCACGAACACGACGGCCCCTGCGGGGTGGCCTGCCTCTGACTGTCATTTTTTTTTCGATTGGTGGTACTATGCGTGCAAGCTATTGTGACAACAGATATGAGTAGCACTGTGCACTGGCAGAAGTTGGCAGAGTAGACACTGTAGGCCTGACACACATGCTTGCAGACAACTAACTGCTATTCAATCTATTACAGTCAAAATTGTATTTTTTTTTAAATGTGTGAAGGAAACTGACTGCTATTATTTAACACAGTCAAAAAAGTGTTGTTTTTTTTAAATCTACACTACTGTTACACCAGATATGAGTTGCACTGGGGTGACATTGTGCCCTGGCAGGCAGGCCCTGAAACGCACATATGTGAAGGAAACTGACTGCTATTATTTAACACAGTCAAAAAAGTGTTGTTATTTTAAATCTACACTACTGTTACACCAGATATGAGTTGCACTGGGGTGACACTGTGCCCTGGCAGGCAGGCCCTGAAACGCACACGTGTGAAGGAAACTGACAGCTATTATTTAACAAAGTCAAAAAAGTGTTGTTTTTTTTTTTTTAAATCTACACTACTGTTACACCAGAAATGAGTTGCACTGGTGTGACACTGTGCCCTGGCAGGCAGGCACTGAAACGCACACGTGTGAAGGAAACTGACTGCTATTATTTAACACAGTCAAAAAAGTGTTGTTTTTTTAAATCTACACTACTGTTACACCAGATATGAGTTGCACTGGGGTGACACTGTGCCCTGGCAGGTAGGCACTGAAATGCACACATGTGAAGGAAACTGACTGCTATTATTTAACACAGTCAAAAAAGTGTTGTTGTTTTTTTAAATCTACACTACTGTTACACCAGATATGAGTTGCACTGGTGTGACACTGTGCCCTGGCAGGCACTGAAACGCACACGTGTGAAGGAAACTGACTGCTATTATTTAACACAGTCAAAAAAGTGTTTGTTTTTTTAAATCTACACTACTGTTACACCAGATATGAGTTGCACTGGGGTGACACTGTGCCCTGGCAGGCAGGCACTGAAACGCACACGTGTGAAGGAAACTGACTGCTATTATTTAACACAGTCAAAAAAGTGTTTGTTTTTTTAAATCTACACTACTGTTACACCAGATATGAGTTGCACTGGGGTGACACTGTGCCCTAGCAGGCAGGCCCTGAAACGCACACGTGTGAAGGAAACTTACTGCTATTATTTAACACAGTCAAAAAAGTGTTGATTTTTTTTAAATCTACACTACTGTTACACCAGATATGAGTTGCACTGGGGTGACACTGTGCCCTGGCAGGCAGGCACTGAAACGCACACGTGTGAAGGAAACTGACTGCTATTATTTAACACAGTCAAAAAGTGGTTTTTTTTTTTTAAATCTACACTACTGTTACACCAGATATGAGTTGCACTGGGGTGACGCTGTGCCCTGGCAGGCAGGCCCTGAAATGCACACGTGTGAAGGAAACTGACTGCTATTATTTAACACAGTAAAAAAAGTGTTTTTTTTTTTAAATCTACACTACTGTTACACCAGATATGAGTTGCACTGGGGTTACACTGTGCCCTGGCAGGCCCTGAAATGCACACGTGTGAAGGAAACTGACTGCTATTATTTAACACAGTCAAAAAAGTGTTGTTTTTTTAAATCTACACTACTGTTACACCAGATATGAGTTGCACTGGGGTGACACTGTGCCCTGGCAGGCAGGCCCTGAAACTCACACGTGTGAAGGAAACTGACTGCTATTATTTAACACAGTCAAAAAGGTGTTGTTTTTTTTAAATCTACACTAATGTTAAACCAGATATGAGTTGCACTGTGGTGACACTGTGCCCTGGCAGGCAGGCACTGAAACGCACACGTGTGAAGGAAACTGACTGCTATTATTTAACACAGTCAAAAAAGTTTTTTTTTTAAATCTACACTACTGTTACACCAGATATGAGTTGCACTTGGGTGACATTGTGCCCTGGTAGGCAGGCCCTGAAACGCACACGTGTGAAGGAAACTGACTGCTATTATTTAACACAGTCAAAAAAGTGTTGTTTTTTTAAATCTACACTACTGTTACACCAGATATGAGTTGCACTGGGGTGACACTGTGCCCTGGCAGGCAGGCCCTGAAACGCACACGTGTGAAGGAAACTTACTGCTATTATTTAACACAGTCAAAAACGTGTTGTTTTTTTTTAAATCTACACTACTGTTACACCAGATATGAGTTGCACTGGGGTGACACTGTGCCCTGGCAGGCAGGCACTGAAACGCACACGTGTGAAGGAAACTGACTGCTATTATTTAACACAGTCAAAAAGTGTTGTTTTTTTTATCTACACTACTGTTACACCAGATATGAGTTGCACTGGGGTGACACTGTGCCCTGGCAGGCAGGCCCTGAAACGCACACGTGTGAAGGAAACTGACTGCTATTATTTAACACAGTTAAAAAAGTGTTGTTTTTTTAAATCTACACTACTGTTACACCAGATATGAGTTGCACTGGGGTTATACTGTGCCCTGGCAGGCAGGCCCTGAAACGCACAAGTGTGAAGGAAACTGACTGCTATTATTTAACACAGTCAAAAAAGTGTTGTTTTTTAAAAGCTATACTACTGTTACACCAGATATGAGTTGCACTGTGGTGACACTGTGCCCTGGCAGGCAGGCACTGAAACGCACACGTGTGAAGGAAACTGACTGCTATTATTTAACACAGTCAAAAAAGTGTTGTTTTTTTAAATCTACACTACTGTTACACCAGATATGAGTTGCACTGGGGTGACACTGTGCCCTGGCAGGCAGGCACTGAAATGCACACGTGTGAAGGAAACTGACTGCTATTATTTGACACAGTCAAAAAAGTGTTTGTTTTTTTAAATCTACACTACTGTTACACCAGATATGAGTTGCACTGGGGTGACACTGTGCCCTAGCAGGCAGGCCCTGAAACGCACACGTGTGAAGGAAACTTACTGCTATTATTTAACACAGTCAAAAAAGTGTTTTTGTTTTTTTAAATCTACACTACTGTTACACCAGATATGAGTTGCACTGGGGTGACACTGTGCCCTGGCAGGCAGGCCCTGAAACGCACACGTGTGAAGGAAACTGACTGCTATTATTTAACACAGTCAAAAAAGTGTTGTTTTTTTTAAATCTACACTACTGTTACACCAGATATGAGTTGCACTGGGGTTACACTGTGCCCTGGCAGGCAGGCCCTGAAACGCACACGTGTGAAGGAAACTGGCTGCTATTATTTAACACAGTCAAAAAAGTGTTGTTTTATTTTAAATCTACACTACTGTTACACCAGATATGAGTTGCACTGTGGTGACACTGTGCCCTGGCAGGCAGGCACTGAAACGCACACGTGTGAAGGAAACTGACTGCTATTATTTAACACAGTCAAAAAAGTTTTTTTTTTTTAAATCTACACTACTGTTACACCAGATATGAGTTGCACTGGGGTGACATTGTGCCCTGGTAGGCAGGCCCTGAAACGCACACGTGTGAAGGAAACTGACTGCTATTATTTAACACAGTCAAAAAAGTGTTGTTTTTTTAAATCTACACTACTGTTACACCAGATATGAGTTGCACTGAAATGCACTTGTGTGAAGGAAACTGACTGCTATTATTTAACACAGTCAAAAAAGTGTTTTTTTTTTTAAATCTACTCTACTGTTACACCAGATATGAGTTGCACTGGGGTGACACTGTGCCCTAGCAGGCAGGCCCTGAAACGCACATGTGTGAAGGAAACTTACTGCTATTATTTAACACAGTCAAAAAAGTGTTGTTTTTTTTTAAATCTACACTACTGTTACACCAGATCTGAGTTGCACTGGGGTGACACTGTGCCCTGGCAGGCAGGCACTGAAACGCACACGTGTGAAGGAAACTGACTGCTATTATTTAATACAGTCAAAAAGTGTTCTTTTTTTTTAAATCTACACTACTGTTACACCAGATATGAGTTGCACTGGGGTGACACTGTGCCCAGGCAGGCAGGCCCTGAAACGCACACGTGTGAAGGAAACTGACTGCTATTATTTAACACAGTCAAAAAAGTGTTGTTTTTTTAAATCTACACTACTGTTACACCAGATATGAGTTGCACTGGGGTGACACTGTGCCCTGGCAGGCAGGCCCTGAAACGCACACGTGTGAAGGAAACTGACTGCTATTATTTAACACAGTCAAAAAAGTGTTGTTTTTTTTAAATCTACACTACTGTTACACCAGATATGAGTTGCACTGGGGTTACACTGTGCCCTGGCAGGCAGGCCCTGAAACGCACACGTGTGAAGGAAACTGGCTGCTATTATTTAACACAGTCAAAAAAGTGTTGTTTTATTTTAAATCTACACTACTGTTACACCAGATATGAGTTGCACTGTGGTGACACTGTGCCCTGGCAGGCAGGCACTGAAACGCACACGTGTGAAGGAAACTGACTGCTATTATTTAACACAGTCAAAAAAGTTTTTTTTTTTTAAATCTACACTACTGTTACACCAGATATGAGTTGCACTGGGGTGACATTGTGCCCTGGTAGGCAGGCCCTGAAACGCACACGTGTGAAGGAAACTGACTGCTATTATTTAACACAGTCAAAAAAGTGTTGTTTTTTTAAATCTACACTACTGTTACACCAGATATGAGTTGCACTGAAATGCACTTGTGTGAAGGAAACTGACTGCTATTATTTAACACAGTCAAAAAAGTGTTTTTTTTTTTAAATCTACTCTACTGTTACACCAGATATGAGTTGCACTTGGGTGACACTGTGCCCTAGCAGGTAGGCCCTGAAACGCACATGTGTGAAGGAAACTGACTGCTATTATTTAACACAGTCAAAAAAGTGTTGTTTTTTTTTAAATCTACACTACTGTTACACCAGATCTGAGTTGCACTGGGGTGACACTGTGCCCTGGCAGGCAGGCACTGAAACGCACACGTGTGAAGGAAACTGACTGCTATTATTTAATACAGTCAAAAAGTGTTCTTTTTTTTTAAATCTACACTACTGTTACACCAGATATGAGTTGCACTGGGGTGACACTGTGCCCAGGCAGGCAGGCCCTGAAACGCACACGTGTGAAGGAAACTGACTGCTATTATTTAACACAGTCAAAAAAGTGTTGTTTTTTTAAATCTACACTACTGTTACACCAGATATGAGTTGCACTGGGGTTACACTGTGCCCTGGCAGGCAGGCCCTGAAACGCACACGTGTGAAGGAAACTGACTGCTATTATTTAACACAGTCAAAAAAGTGTTGTTTTTTTTAAATCTACACTACTGTTACACCAGATATGAGTTGCACTGGGGTTACACTGTGCCCTGGCAGGCAGGCCCTGAAACGCACACGTGTGAAGGAAACTGACTGCTATTATTTAACACAGTCAAAAAAGTGTTGTTTTTTTTAAATCTACACTACTGTTACACCAGATATGAGTTGCACTGTGGTGACACTGTGCCCTGGCAGGCAGGCCCTGAAACGCACACGTGTGAAGGAAACTGACTGCTATTATTTAACACAGTCAAAAAAGGGTTTGTTTTTTTAAATCTACACTACTGTTACACCAGATATGAGTTGCACTGGGGTTACACTGTGCCCTGGCAGGCAGGCCCTGAAACGCACACGTGTGAAGGAAACTGACTGCTATTATTTAACACAGTCAAAAAAGTGTTGTTTTTTAAATCTACACTACTGTTACACCAGATATGAGTTGCACTGTGGTGACACTGTGCCCTGGCAGGCAGGCACTGAAACGCACACGTGTGAAGGAAACTGACTGCTATTATTTAACACAGTCAAAAAAGTGTTGTTTTTTTAAATCTACACTACTGTTACACCAGATATGAGTTGCACTGGGGTGACACTGTGCCCTAGCAGGCAGGCCCTGAAACGCACACGTGTGAAGGAAACTTACTGCTATTATTTAACACAGTCAAAAAAGTGTTGTTTTTTTTTAAATCTACACTACTGTTACACCAGATATGAGTTGCACTGGGGTGACACTGTGCCCTGGCAGGCAGGCACTGAAACGCACACGTGTGAAGGAAACTGACTGCTATTATTTAACACAGTCAAAAAGTGTTTTTTTTTTTATCTACACTACTGTTACACCAGATATGAGTTGCACTGGGGTGACACTGTGCCCTGGCAGGCAGGCCCTGAATCGCACACGTGTGAAGGAAACTGACTGCTATTATTTAACACAGTTAAAAAAGTGTTGTTTTTTTAAATCTACACTACTGTTACACCAGATATGAGTTGCACTGGGGTTACACTGTGCCCTGGCAGGCAGGCCCTGAAACGCACACGTGTGAAGGAAACTGACTGCTATTATTTAACACAGTCAAAAAAGTGTTTTTTTTTTTAAATCTACACTACTGTTACACCAGATATGAGTTGCACTGGGGTTACACTGTGCCCTGGCAGGCAGGCCCTGAAACGCACAAGTGTGAAGGAAACTGACTGCTATTATTTAACACAGTCAAAAAAGTGTTGTTTTTTTAAAGCTACACTACTGTTACACCAGATATGAGTTGCACTGGGGTGACACTGTGCCCTGGCAGGCAGGCCCTGAAACGCACACGTGTGAAGGAAACTGACTGCTATTATTTAACACAGTAAAAAAAGTGTTTTTTTTTTTTTTAAATCTACACTACTGTTACACCAGATATGAGTTGCACTGTGGTGCCCTGGCAGGCAGGCACTGAAACGCACACGTGTGAAGGAAACTGACTGCTATTATTTAACACAGTCAAAAAAGTGTTGTTTTTTTAAATCTACACTACTGTTACACCAGATATGAGTTGCACTGGGGTGACACTGTGCCCTGGCAGGCAGGCACTGAAATGCACACGTGTGAAGGAAACTGACTGCTATTTTTTAACAGAGTCAAAAAAGTGTTTGTTTTTTTAAATCTACACTACTGTTACACCAGATATGAGTTGCACTGGGGTGACACTGTGCCCTGGCAGGCAGGCCCTGAAACGCACACGTGTGAAAGAAACTGACTGCTATTATTTAACACAGTCAAAAAAGTGTTGTTTTTTTTAAATCTACACTACTGTTACACCAGATATGAGTTGCACTGGGGTTACACTGTGCCCTGGCAGGCAGGCCCTGAAACGCACACGTGTGAAGGAAACTGGCTGCTATTTTTTAACACAGTCAAAAAAGTGTTGTTTTTTTTAAATCTACACTACTGTTACACCAGATATGAGTTGCACTGTGGTGACACTGTGCCCTGGCAGGCAGGCACTGAAACGCACACGTGTGAATGAAACTGACTGCTATTATTTAACACAGTCAAAAAAGTTTTTTTTTTTAAATCTACACTACTGTTACACCAGATATGAGTTGCACTGGGGTGACATTGTGCCCTGGTAGGCAGGCCCTGAAACGCACACGTGTGAAGGAAACTGACTGCTATTATTTAACACAGTCAAAAAAGTGTTGTTTTTTTAAATCTACACTACTGTTACACCAGATATGAGTTGCACTGGGGTGACACTGTGCCCTGGCAGGCAGGCACTGAAATGCACATGTGTGAAGGAAACTGACTGCTATTATTTAACACAGTCAAAAAAGTGTTTGTTTTTTTAAATCTACACTACTGTTACACCAGATATGAGTTGCACTGGGGTGACACTGTGCCCTGGCAGGCAGGCCCTGAAACGCACACGTGTGAAGGAAACTGACTGCTATTATTTAACACAGTCAAAAAAGTGTTGTTTTTTTTAAATCTACACTACTGTTACACCAGATATGAGTTGCACTGTGGTGACACTGTGCCCTGGCAGGCAGGCACTGAAACGCTCACGTGTGAAGGAAACTGACTGCTATTATTTAACACAGTCAAAAAAGTGTTGTTTTTTTAAATCTACACTACTGTTACACCAGATATGAGTTGCACTGGGGTGACACTGTGCCCTAGCAGGCAGGCCCTGAAACGCACACGTGTGAAGGAAACTTACTGCTATTATTTAACACAGTCAAAAAAAGTGTTTTTTTTTTTTAAATCTACACTACTGTTACACCAGATATGAGTTGCACTGGGGTGACACTGTGCCCTGGCAGGCAGGCACTGAAACGCACACGTGTGAAGGAAACTGACTGCTATTATTTAACACAGTCAAAAAGTGTTTTTTTTTTTATCTACACTACTGTTACACCAGATATGAGTTGCACTGGGGTGACACTGTGCCCTGGCAGGCAGGCCCTGAAACGCACACGTGTGAAGGAAACTGACTGCTATTCTTTAACACAGTTAAAAAAGTGTTGTTTTTTAAATCTACACTACTGTTACACCAGATATGAGTTGCACTGGGGTTACACTGTGCCCTGGCAGGCAGGCCCTGAAACGCACACGTGTGAAGGAAACTGACTGCTATTATTTAACACAGTCAAAAAAGTGTTGTTTTTTTTAAATCTACACTACTGTTACACCAGATATGAGTTGCACTGGGGTTACACTGTGCCCTGGCAGGCAGGCCCTGAAACGCACAAGTGTGAAGGAAACTGACTGCTATTATTTAACACAGTCAAAAAAGTGTTGTTTTTTTAAAGCTACACTACTGTTACACCAGATATGAGTTGCACTGGGGTGACACTGTGCCCTGGCAGGCAGGCCCTGAAACGCACACGTGTGAAGGAAACTGACTGCTATTATTTAACACAGTAAAAAAAGTGTTTTTTTTTTTTTAAATCTACACTACTGTTACACCAGATATGAGTTGCACTGTGGTGCCCTGGCAGGCAGGCACTGAAACGCACACGTGTGAAGGAAACTGACTGCTATTATTTAACACAGTCAAAAAAGTGTTGTTTTTTTAAATCTACACTACTGTTACACCAGATATGAGTTGCACTGGGGTGACACTGTGCCCTGGCAGGCAGGCACTGAAATGCACACGTGTGAAGGAAACTGACTGCTATTATTTAACAGAGTCAAAAAAGTGTTTGTTTTTTTAAATCTACACTACTATTACACCAGATATGAGTTGCACTGGGGTGACACTGTGCCCTGGCAGGCAGGCCCTGAAACGCACACGTGTGAAGGAAACTGACTGCTATTATTTAACACAGTCAAAAAAGTGTTGTTTTTTTTAAATCTACACTACTGTTACACCAGATATGAGTTGCACTGGGGTTACACTGTGCCCTGGCAGGCAGGCCCTGAAACGCACACGTGTGAAGGAAACTGGCTGCTATTATTTAACACAGTCAAAAAAGTGTTGTTTTTTTTAAATCTACACTACTGTTACACCAGATATGAGTTGCACTGTGGTGACACTGTGCCCTAGCAGGAAGGCACTGAAACGCACACGTGTGAAGGAAACTGACTGCTATTATTTAACACAGTCAAAAAAGTTTTTTTTTTTAAATCTACATTACTGTTACACCAGATATGAGTTGCACTGGGGTGACATTGTGCCCTGGTAGGCAGGCCCTGAAACGCACACGTGTGAAGGAAACTGACTGCTATTATTTAACACAGTCAAAAAAGTGTTGTTTTTTTAAATCTACACTACTGTTACACCAGATATGAGTTGCACTGGGGTGACACTGTGCCCTGGCAGGCAGGCACTGAAATGCACATGTGTGAAGGAAACTCACTGCTATTATTTAACACAGTCAAAAAAGTGTTTGTTTTTTTAAATCTACACTACTGTTACACCAGATATGAGTTGCACTGGGGTGACACTGTGCCCTAGCAGGCAGGCCCTGAAACGCACACGTGTGAAGGAAACTTACTGCTATTATTTAACACAGTCAAAAAAGTGTTGTTTTTTTTTAAATCTACACTACTGTTACACCAGATCTGAGTTGCACTGGGGTGACACTGTGCCCTGGCAGGCAGGCACTGAAACGCACACGTGTGAAGGAAACTGACTGCTATTATTTAACACAGTCAAAAAGTGTTTTTTTTTTTTTAAATCTACACTACTGTTACACCAGATATGAGTTGCACTGGGGTGACACTGTGCCCTGGCAGGCAGGCCCTGAAACGCACACGTATGAAGGAAACTGACTGCTATTATTTAACACAGTCAAAAAAGTGTTGTTTTTTTAAATCTACACTACTGTTACACCAGATATGAGTTGCACTGGGGTTACACTGTGCCCTGGCAGGCAGGCCCTGAAACACACACGTGTGAAGGAAACTGACTGCTATTATTTAACACAGTCAAAAAAGTGTTGTTTTTTTTAAATCTACACTACTGTTACACCAGATATGAGTTGCACTGGGGTTACACTGTGCCCTGGCAGACAGGCCCTGAAACGCACACGTGTGAAGGAAACTGACTGCTATTATTTAACACAGTCAAAAAAGTTTTTTTTTTTTAAATCTACACTACTGTTACACCAGATATGAGTTGCACTGTGGTGACACTGTGCCCTGGCAGGCAGGCCCTGAAACGCACACGTGTGAAGGAAACTGACTGATATTATTTAACACAGTCAAAAAAGGGTTTGTTTTTTTAAATCTACACTACTGTTACACCAGATATGAGTTGCACTGGGGTGACACTGTGCCCTGGCAGGCAGGCCCTGAAACGCACACGTGTGAAGGAAACTGACTGCTATTATTTAACACAGTCAAAAAAGTGTTGTTTTTTTAAATCTACACTACTGTTACACCAGATATGAGTTGCACTGGGGTGACACTGTGCCCTGGCAGGCAGGCCCTGAAACGCACTCGTGTGAAGGAAACTGACTGCTATTATTTAACACAGTCAAAAAAGTTTTTTTTTTTTTAAATCTACACTACTGTTACACCAGATATGAGTTGCACTGGGATGACATTGTGCCCTGGTAGGCAGGCCCTGAAACGCACACGTGTGAAGGAAACTGACTGCTATTATTTAACAGAGTCCAAAAAGTGTTTTTTTTTAAATCTACACTACTGTTACACCAGATATGCATTGCACTGGGGTGACAATGTGCCCTGGCAGGCAGGCCCTGAAACGCACACGTGTGAAGGAAACTGACTGCTATTATTTAACACAGTCAAAAAAGTGTTGTTTTTTTTAAATCTACACTACTGTTACACCAGATATGAGTTGCACTGGGGTGACACTGTGCCCTGGCAGGCAGGCCCTGAAACGCACACGTGTGAAGGAAACTGACTGCTATTATTTAACACAGTCAAAAAGTGTTGTTTTTTTTTAAATCTACACTACTGTTACACCAGATATGAGTTGCACTGGGGTGACACTGTGCCCTGGCAGGCAGGCCCTGAAACGCACACGTGTGAAGGAAACTGACTGCTATTATTTAACACAGTAAAAAAAGTGTTTTTTTTTTTTAAATCTACACTACTGTTACACCAGATATGAGTTGCACTGTGGTGCCCTGGCAGGCAGGCACTGAAACGCTCACGTGTGAAGGAAACTGACTGCTATTATTTAACACAGTCAAAAAAGTGTTGTTTTTTTAAATCTACACTACTGTTACACCAGATATGAGTTGCACTGGGGTGACACTGTGCCCTGGCAGGCAGGCACTGAAATGCACACGTGTGAAGGAAACTGACTGCTATTATTTAACAGAGTCAAAAAAGTGTTTGTTTTTTTAAATCTACACTACTGTTACACCAGATATGAGTTGCACTGGGGTGACACTGTGCCCTGGCAGGCAGGCCCTGAAACGCACACGTGTGAAAGAAACTGACTGCTATTATTTAACACAGTCAAAAAAGTGTTGTTTTTTTTAAATCTACACTACTGTTACACCAGATATGAGTTGCACTGGGGTTACACTGTGCCCTGGCAGGCAGGCCCTGAAACGCACACGTGTGAAGGAAACTGGCTGCTATTATTTAACACAGTCAAAAAAGTGTTGTTTTTTTTAAATCTACACTACTGTTACACCAGATATGAGTTGCACTGTGGTGACACTGTGCCCTAGCAGGAAGGCACTGAAACGCACACGTGTGAAGGAAACTGACTGCTATTATTTAACACAGTCAAAAAAGTTTTTTTTTTTTAAATCTACACTACTGTTACACCAGATATGAGTTGCACTGGGGTGACATTGTGCCCTGGCAGGCAGGCACTGAAACGCACACGCGTGAAGGAAACTGACTGCTATTATTTAACACAGTCAAAAAAGTGTTGTTTTTTTAAATCTACACTACTGTTACACCAGATATGAGTTGCACTGGGGTGACACTGTGCCCTGGCAGTCAGGCACTGAAATGCACATGTGTGAAGGAAACTCACTGCTATTATTTAACACAGTCAAAAAAGTGTTTGTTTTTTTAAATCTACACTACTGTTACACCAGATATGAGTTGCACTGGGGTGACACTGTGCCCTGGCAGACAGGCCCTGAAACGCACACGTGTGAAGGAAACTGACTGCTATTATTTAACACAGTCAAAAAGTGTTTTTTTTTTTTTAAATCTACACTACTGTTACACCAGATATGAGTTGCACTGGGGTGACACTGTGCCCTGGCAGGCAGGCCCTGAAACGCACACGTATGAAGGAAACTGACTGCTATTATTTAGATATGAGTGGTGGCACTGGGCAAGTGGGCACAGTATACGGTATGAGCCTGACACACACGCTGGCAGGCAGGCAACTGCAATTAGATTACACAGGAAAAAAAAAAAAAAAGCAGACTGATGTTCTAGCCCTAAAAAGGGCTTTTTGGGTGCTGTCCTTACAGCAGAGATCAGATGAGTCCTTCAGGACTGTAGTGGACACTGAATACACTAGCCTAGCTATCAATTTCCCTATTAAATCAGCAGCAGCTACACTGTCCCTCCTCTCACTAAGAATGCAGCTTCCAAATGAATCTAAAATGGATGCTGTCCAGGAGGTGGGAGGGTCTGGGAGGGAGTGTCTGCCGCTGATTGGCTGTAATGTGTCTGCTGACTGTGAGGTAAAGGGTCAAAGTTTACTCAATGATGAAGAATAGGGGGCGGATCGAACATCGCATTTGTTCGCCCGCCGCGGCGAACGCGAACATGCTATGTTCGCCGGGAACTATTCGCCGGCGAACTATTCGCGACATCACTAGTAGTCACCCATTAAGGTCTCCCAAAACTACAGGAGTGGAGGAGAGCCATGGTGCTTCTACTGCTTTTGACTGAGGATCTAAGTGATGTATACATGATTCATCCATAGTGAAAATTATCCTATACAAATTGTAAGGTTCTTTGAACTTACCCTGCACTGTCTCCTCTGGTCTGCAGGCAACATTCAGGTAAACTATCATGACTATGCCATATAACATCCCTAAATACTTAACTTGTTTATGTGCTGTTAATGTTCAGTCATCACCATGTCATACATTTTTTTTTATGGATTGGAATATTTAGTGTCAACTAATGGGGTAGATTGCGAGTGGCGTGCTAACTATTGCACGCAAGCGATAAGGGGTATATAACGGCTCTTTGTGCACATTGGAAGTAGCAAGTGTATTTTACAAGTTGAATGTAAACATGTTTGCTAGAATTTAATGCACGTCGGGTAAGCGCAACTTTAGAGCTATAGTTAGTTGTTATGTGAGACAAAAAAACTGGCACGAAAAGCATAAAAAAACCATTAAAAGTACAGGTACACTCATAATAACACTGTCTGTTGCATAAAAAAATTATAAGGGCTCAAAGATATTAAGTCTCAGGTGTTATTATTATTATTCGGCAAGATTACGAGTTTTGCGGTAAGAGTGGCTCGGTACTAACTTGCAAGTTATTGCCACCGCTCACCTCCCTATAGCGCTGCTATTACAGGTTTGCAAAAATCCGGCACTAGCAGGCAATATGTGAGCGTAGAGCAAAATTGAGCTCCATACCGTACTCCAATACCAGCACTGCGTTGAACTGGTTTTACGTGCTCGTGCACGATTTCCCCATAGACATCAATGGGGAGAGCCGGCTGAAAAAAAGCCTAACACCTGCAATAAAGGAGCGTAAAGCTCCGTAACGCTGCCCCATTGATTCCTATGGGGAAAGAAAAATTATGTTTACACCTAACCACCCCTAATCTGCCTCCCCCGCCACCGCCGCCACCTACATTACAGTTATTAACCCCTAATCTGCCGCCCCCAATGTTGCCTCCACCTACCTACAATTATTAACCCCTAATCTGCCGCCCCTAACATCGCTGCCACCTATATTACAGTTATTAACCCCTAATCTGCCACCCCAAATGTTGCCGCAACCTACCTACATTTATTAACCCCTAATCTGCTGCCCCTAACATCACCGCCACCTACATTTCAGTTATTAACCCCTAATCTGCAGCCCCCAAAGTTGCGGCCACCTACCTACACTTATTAACCTCTAATCTGCTGCCACCTACATTACAGTTATTAACCCCTATTCTGCTGCCCCCAATGTCGCCGCCACCTACCTACACTTATTAACCCCTAATCTGCCACCCCTAACATCACCACCACCTACATTACAGTTATTAACCCCTAATCTGCCGCCCCAATGTCGCCGCCACCTACCTACATTTATTAACCCCTAATCTGCCGCCCTCAACGTTGCCGCCACTATACTAAAGTTATTAACCCATAAACCTAACCCTAAGTCTAACCCTAACACCCCCTAACTTTAATGTAATTAAAATTAATATAAATAAAACTTACTATCATTGACTAAATAATTCCTATTTAAAACTAAATACTTACCTATAAAATAAACCCTAAGCTAGCTACAATATAACTAATAGTTACATTGTAGCTAGCTTAGGTTTTATTTTTATTTCACAGGCAAGTTTGTATTAATTTTAACTAGGTAGACTAGTTAGTAAATAGTTATTAACTATTTACTAACTACCTAGTTAAAATAAATACAAAATTACCTGTGAAATAAAACCTAACCGGTCTTACACTAACATCTCACTTTACACTACAATTAAATAAATTACATTTATTAAATACAATTAACTAATTTACAAAAAAAAAAAAAAATTACACAAAATAAAAAAAAGAAATGATCAAATATTTAAACTAATTACACCTAATCTAATAGCGCTATCAAAATAAAAAGCCCCCCCCCCCAAATTAAAAAACTCCTAGCCTACACTAATCTGCCAATAGCCCTTAAAAGGGCCTTTTGCGGGGCATTGCCCCAAAGAAATCAACTCTTTTACTTGTAAAAAAATAATACAAACAACGCCCCAACAGTAAAACCCACCACCAACACAACCAACCCCCCAAATAAAATCCTATCTAAAAAAAACCTAAGCTCCCCATTGCCCTGAAAAGGGCATTTGGATGGGTATTGCCCTGAAAAAAGGGCATTTAGCTCTTTTTCCACAAATCTAGAAATAAAACCCACCCAATAAACCCTTAATAAAACCTATTTTTATTTAGATTTATTTTAATTACATTAAACTTAGGGGTGTTAGGATTAGACTTAGGGTTAGGTTTAGGGGTGAATAATATTAGTATAGTTGCAGCGATGTTAGGGACAGCAGATTAAGGGTTAATAACAGTAATGTAGGTTGCGGCGATGTTAGGGACAGCAGATTAGGGGTTAATATTTAACTAGTGTTTGTGATGCAGGAGTACGGCGGTTTAGGGGTTAAAATGTTTATTCTAGTGACGATGTTGGGAGCAGCAGATTAGGGGTTAATAATTTTATTTTAGTATTTGCGATGCGGGAGGGCCTCGGTTTAGGGGTTAATATGCAGTTTATGGGTGTTAGTGTACTTTTTAGCACTTTAGTTATGAGTTTTATGATACGGTGTTCTAGCATAAAACCCATAACTACTGACTTTCAGTTTACGTCATGGATCTTGTAGTTTTAGGCTGTACCATTCACTTTTTGGCTGGACAGGCAAACTCGTAATACCGGCGCTATGGAAGTCCCATTGAAAAAGGACTTTTTAAAAGTGTGCGGTGCAGCTAAACCTGCAAGACTACCAGCGGTAGTGAAAAAGAGCCATAACGCTGCTTTTTCACTCATACCACAAAACTTGTAATCTAGCCGATTATTATTATACTTTATTTATGAAGCGCCAACATATTCTGCAGCGCTGTCCATGGATACAATTAATTTAAATAAAACAATATAAGACTTGTAAGAGACAGGACAAAAATTACAAACACATACTGGAAGGATTGAGGGCCCTATTCCCGTGGGAACTTACAATCTAGAAGGGTTGGAGGTTGAGAAACAGGAGGTGAGGACTGCAAGATTGAGAAAGATGTTAATACAGAGTTAGGTGAGGGAAATGTTAGGTAAGTGCAATTAATTTATTATTGAGTTGGGTGGTAGGCTTCCCTGAACAGAAAATAATTCAGGGAACATTTAAAGGAAGAAAGATTAGGGCAAAGCCTGACAGCACAAGGGATAGTGTTCCAGAGGATGTGCTGCACAACAGAAGTCCTTCAGTATAGCTTGAGAGGAGGTGATAGTCGCGGGTGCAAGGAGCAGGTCATTGTTGGATCTTAGTGGGTGGGCTGGAGTATACTTGTGTATTAGAGAGGATAGGTAGAGGGGAGCAGCGTTGGTGAGAACTTTGTATGTAAGGGTGAGAATTTTGAATTTAATTGTGCTGTGAATGGGGAGCCAGTGAAGGGACTCGCAGAGAGGTGCAGCAGATATAGAGGGACGAGAAAGGTGGATCAGTCTGGCAGAGGCATTTAGGATGGATTGAAGGGGGGAGAGGCGGGAAAGAGTGAGTAGGTTATTGCAGTAGTCAAGTCTGGAAATAAAAAGGGAATGAATTATTTTCTTTGTGGTGTTAGCACTAAGAAAAGGGTGAATCTTGGAAATATTGCCTAGATGGTTGTGGAAGGATGTAGAAAGCAATTGGATATTGGGGACGAATTGTAGATTTGAGTCAAGTGTAACTCCAAGGCAGCAGACTTGGGGCGATGGGGAAATGGTGATGCCGTCAACAGGGATAGAGAAGTTAGAAGTTGGCGTAGAGCTTGAGGGGGGATAAGAAGGATTTCAGTCTTGAACATGTTAATCTTTAGGTGGTGAGAGGCCATCCAGGAAGAAATACTAGATAAGCAGTCACTGACATGAGAAAGGACAGAGGGAGAGAGAGAAGGGGTGGAGAGGTAGATCTGGGTGTCATCAGCATAGAGGTGATATTTGAAGCCATAACTGTTGATAAGTTTACCCAGCAAAGAAGTATAGATGGAGAAGAGTAGAGAACCCAGAACAGATCCTTGAGGTACTCCAACAGACCGAGGCATAGGAGAGGAGGAGTCGCCGGCAAATGACACAAAAAAAGACCTGTGAGAAAGATAGGAGTGAATCCAGGAAAGAGCAGTGTAATAGAGGCCAAAAGAGCTAAAGGTCTTTAGGAGGAGTGGGTGGTCAACTGTGTCGAAGGCAGCTGAGAATTCAGATGAGTATAGAGTAGTGGCCAATATTTTTAGCAGAGAGAATATCGTTAGTAACCTTGGTAAGGGCAGTCTCAGTTGAGTTTTTGGGATGGAATCCAGATTACAGGGGGTCAAGCAAAGAGTTGGTGGACAGGAAGTGGGTTAGACGATTGTAAACTAGTTTTTCAAGTAGTTTTGATGCTAGTGGAAGCAGTGATATGGGACAATAGCTTTCAGGAGAATTAGGGTCGAGGGAGGGTTTTTTGTAGTGTGACTTTTGCATGTTTGAAAAAAGATGGGAATGAGGCGGTAGAGAGAGATAGGTTGAAGATGTGAGTAAGAGCAGAAGTGAGGGTGGAAGACATGGAGGATATTAGATGGGAAGGGATAGGGTCGAGCGGCAAGGTAGTGAGGTGTGAGGAAGATAGTAAGGAAAAAACTTAATTCTCAGTGGCTGGATGAAAGATGCAGAGGGTGTCAGAGGGAGTAACTGGCCCTGTTGTTGGAATATTGCAGGTTGGTGTTGGGATGTTGCTTTGGATAGTATGTGTTTTGTTTAAAAAGTAGTCTGCCAGGTCTTGAGCACTAAAGACAAATGGGGGGGGGGTGGATCAAGTGGGTAAAGAAGAGAGTAAAAGGTGGAGAAGAAATGTTTAGGGTTTGAGGAAAGAGTAGATATGAGAGAAGAGAAGTAGGTTTGCTTGGCTAAGTGAAGGGTATGAACGAAGAATAAACTTATAGTGTATGGAATTAGGTTCAGAGTGAGATTTCCTCCAGACACGCTCAGCAGTATGGGTGCATTTTTGCAAATAGCGTGTTTGCTGAGCAGGCCAGGGCTGTAACTGTGGTGTTTTGCGCAGCTGAGGAGGGGCAAGTGTGTCTAATGCAGAGGAGAGAGTTAGGTGTTAGGAAAAAAAAGCATTCAAAGGGCTTTAAGATAGAGATACATAGAGATACATACATACACATGTCTATTTATGTATAGGACTGGGATGGCCATGGTATGAACTTGATTTTGTGGTCTGTAAGCCATTTTGATGCAATGTGTTCCTAACAAAAGTTTTCAGGTCCTCTGGCAGAAAAACAGCCCCAAAATATTAAATAGCCACCACCATATTTAACCATGGGCATGAGGTACTTTTTCCATACCTCTCTGTGTGTGCCAAACCCACCTTGCTAAAAAGCTCTATACTTGAATTTGTTTTTAGATGAGAGTAGAGGCTTTTTTCTTGACGTTGGATTGTAGTTTTGGAGACTTTCTGCCCCCAAGACACAACAAATGTCTGCAATTCTTCAGCTGTAATCCTTGGAGATATTTTGGCCACTCAAACCGTCCTCTTTATTGAATTGTAACATTTCCAGTTTACTGGAACTTCAAAATTATTGCCCTGATGGTGGAAACTTTCAATGCTTTTGCTATTTTCTTATAGCCACTTCCCATTCTGTGAAGCTCAACAACCTTTTGCCACACATTACAGCTATAATCCTTGGTCTTTCCAATTGTGAAGGATGACTTATGGATTTAGGCCTATGTGTTACCTCATATTTATAGCCCTACAATTTCCTGTTTCTAGTCACCCAGGTGTACTTAAAAAAATAAATATAAATTGGAATATACTTCAAATATATTTTTCTTATTTGAATTCATAGGGGGGCAATAATTGTGCTACACATATAGTATTTTTGTCTATTTGTTGAACAAAAGATCAAAAGTTTAAACAATAAAGACAAATTTCACAGCCTTCTTTGCTCATATTTACCAAGGGTACCAATAGTAGTGGAGGGCACAGTACTTAACTTCGCTGTATATAGAGTGTACTTTGAAAGATGGCACAAAATACTCATACAAGGTATTAGTTACAGGTGTGCACATACAAATAAGTCAATAGGAATGGAGAAAGAGGTTCAAAATTAAGCGGATTAGAACGGGTGGACATACTTGACAAAGCCTTTGGTGAAATATACATTGGAGCGTCCAGGAGATACGTCACGAGGAGAGGCGAACTCTAAAGCAAATATTATAGACTTAAGCATGCATATATGCAAAAGTAGTTGCTATAGTGCTGCTAAGCTTTTATGGTGTTGTATAGTTCAGTGATTTTAAAGGGTGTATTAAGCCTCAAGTGATTATGTACTGACGTTTATGTATCACATGTTTTAAATAAAGTGGAACCCCTTGCTATAACCTTTGGTTTATCCATGTGAGCGCATACCTTAGAGCTACACACTACGTGTCTCAAGAACATATCCCTACCTCAGGTTACACCTGAGAAAGGGGCGTGTTCTCGAAACAAGTAGTGTGTAGCGGATATTGAACCAGCCAATAGCTGCCATCTGGCTTTGTACAGTCTTCCTACAGTCTTCTTAGAGTGTGTTTTTTTATTGATCTTACTGTCATATGTAATTGATTTTATACATATTAAATTTAACTTTATATTGCATATTGGTTTGTCAACATCTTGCTTGTGGCGCTGTCTTTTTCGACACTAAAAATCCTTTCTATTGTTTTTTAGGATAGCTGCCTGTCATTTTCTACACAATAATAAACTACATTTAATAGCAGTTTATTGTTACATTTGTATATAAAGCTAGGTTTTATTTTATCCCTAATCAATATTTTTTGGATACTATTTTGATAATATATATAGTTTTTTTTTAAAGGGGCGCCCTTTTTTCTAATTTTAATACATTAGAGCTATTGTGGCTCCAATAAGTGTGAGGGCCGTTACTAGGATCCCTGCTTTATAACAGAAATGTTTACAGTACTGTGCTATGGACTTTTTGTCTTTTCTCTGAGGTTTAGAAACAAGAAGACTGTCAAACTTATACAAACAGGACTAAGTATCTTTTTGTTTCTTTCTTGGGTGCACAGTGTTTATTTTTGTACTTTGTATCTTATTTGTTTCTGATTATTATTAAGTGATGGTAAATCCTAGCGTTTGTGAAGCACTAGGATTTACCAGTGCAACAAATTAAGGGGACTTTCAGTCATAAAGTATAAAATACTTCATGTTTAAAGTTCCTTTATTTGTTTGCAGCGTTCACCGCACTGAGCGTCTCAGGCATTCCATTGTAGAACTCTATTTATCAGTGAGGTGATCTTAGCCAATAGCGTGCTAGCTATATGGCAAAATGCCAGCTGGGCCACACAGCTATTGGCTAAAAGGTGGAAATGTCACTTCATTGAAAAAATAGTGTTCCGCTGCGGGCAGCCTGAGCCACTCTGCGCTGCGACCACTGCAAACAAATAAATGAAATTTCAGCATTAAATATTTTATACTTCATGACTGAAAGTCCCCTTTATTTGTTGCACTGGTAAATCCTAGTGTTTCACAAACCATCACTTTAACACTGGTTGTGTTATTTTATTATTATTATTATTATGTCACTGATTTCCCTATAGTTACTTCAGATATGGCACAACCTATGCTTAAAGGGACACTGAACCCAAATGTTTTCTTTCGTGATTCAGATAGACCATGCTATTTTAAGCAACTTTCTAATTTACACCTATTATCAATTTGTCTTCGTTCTCTTGCTATCATTGTTTGAAAAAGAAGGCATCTAAGCTTTTTATCCACCAATCAGCAAGGACAACCCAGGTTGTTCACCAAAAATGGGCCGGCATCTAAACTTACATTCTTGCATTTCAAATAAAGATACCAAGAGAATGAAGAAAATTTTATAATAGAAGTAAATTAGAAAGTTGCTTAAAATTACATGCTCTATCTGAATCACAAAAGAAAAAATTTGGGTTCAGTGTCCCTTTAAGGATGGTTCATGATCATTTGGAATTGTATTGTACTAATTTGCCCAAGTTCTTTAAGCTCTATTAAGCCAGAGAGGCTTGCTTTGAATTGCAATTACAATTGCTACTAGCAATTAAGCAGTTAAAGACAGATGGGGCTACTGCTAATCACTTTGCTGATTTTTTTTTTTTTTTAATTAATGTTTTTATTTCCTTCCCTATTTAGTAAGTGTCCCCTCTTCATGTTGGTACATTTTATGATATCATTTAACTAATCTGTTCCCTTCTTTCAGTAACTGCAACCTCCTTTTCAATTTATTAATTAAAGGGATAGGAAAGTCAAAAATAAATTTGCATGATTCAGATAGAGCATGTAATTTTAAGAACCTTATAAATTCACTTCTATTTTCAAATATGCTTCGTTCTATTGATATCCCTTTGTTGAAAAAGAATATGCACATATCCTAAACTAGTGGGAGATAGCTGCTGATTGGGGCCTACACACATTTGTCTCTTTTGATTGGCTAACTAGATGTGTTCAGCTAGCTGTCTGTAGTGCAATGCTGCTCTTTCAGCAAAGGATAACAAGAGAATGAAGAAAATGTAATAATAGAAGTAAATGGGAAAATTGTTCAAAATTGTATGTTCTATCCAAATCATGAAAGAAAAATGTGGGGTTTCTTGTCCCTTTAAGCATACAACCTCACATAGCAGTGACCAGAGGAGCATATTAATTAATAGTAAAGTTGAGAGCTATGTCTAGTTATTTTTGATATGAAGTGAAGGAGAGGTTGTGAAGTGGGGCACTGAATTGGCACTGTAATCAATGTGGAGAAATGAAGAGGAGAGGCTAGTAACCAATTGAAATAGAAGATAATAAACTTGAAGTGTATAGTGTGTAGGAAATACATCTGAGTGACAAGAGACAATGAGGTAATTTTTAACAAATCCAGATATTTTTTTTTGTTTTATCTAAAAGATGCTATGTAAAATACACCTTTAAAAACAATCTTTCTGGGAATAAGAAAAAAAAATAGTGTTTGTATTCTTATTGAAGTATGTTTCTATTTACCAATAATGCAGTGGGAATTGGCCATGTCAAGGGACATGAAATCCAAAAAAAATCTTTCATGAATAAGATCTGCATTCAATTTTAAAAAACTTTCCAATTGACTTATATTAGCTAATTTGCTTCATTCTTTTGGTATCCTGTGTTTAAGAAGCAGCAATGCACTACTGGGAAATAGCTCCAGTAGCTCTCGAAAATCAAATTAGCCAATAGGAATCCAAGGGACACCATTTTGAATCGCGTACCATGCATTGAAGATTCAGTATACGGCGGCGACTGTATGAAGAGGATGCTCCGCGCTGGATGTCTTCAGGATGGACCTGCTCCACGCCACCGGGATGAAGATAGAAGATGCCGCCTAAATGAAGATGGAGCCGCCTGCCTCCAGGATGAAGATGGAGACGCCTGGATGAAGATGGAGACGCCTGGATGAAGATGGAGACGCTCGGATGAAGATCCTTCAAGCGGGACTTCAGCAACTGCAAGTTGATCTTCGGGGGTTAGTGTTAGGATTTTTTTAAACTTTTTTGGGTGTTTTTTTTTTTTAGTTTAGGGTTTGGGCTTTTCGTAAAAGAGCTAAATGCCCTTTTCAGGGCAATGTAAAAGAGCTTAATGCCCTTTGAAGGGCAATGCCCATACAAATATCCTTTTAGGGGACCAGCAGAATAGGGGTTATTAGATTTATTATAGTGTGGGCGATGTTGGGTTGCAGGGGAATAGGGGTTAATAACTTTAGTATAGTGGCAGTGATATTGGGAGTGGCAGATTAGTGGTTAATAGATTTATTTAGGTGGCAGTAATATTGGGAGCGGCATATTAGGGGTTAATAATATTATGTAGGTGCCTGCGATGTCGGGGGCAACAGATTAGGGGTGTTTATGTTAGAGTGTTTGGTTTAAACGTATCTTTTTTTTTTTCCCCAAAGACATCAATGGGGCTGCGTTACGGAGCTTTTCATTCCACGATCGCAGGTGTTAGGCTTTTTTCTAACCCGCTCTCCCCATTGATGTGTATGGGGAAAGCGTGCACGAGCATGTCAAAACAGCGCTTGTATTGTGTGCAGTATGGAGCTCAACACAGCCATATCGCATGCACAAGCCGGCTGTTTCAAAACTTGTAATAGCTGCGCTATAGAGGGTTAAATAAAGCAACTTTTGTTGCGTTCGTTAAATTCCCTATAGCGCGCATAACTCGTAATCTAGGTGTAAGTGAAAAAAAAAGAGACTAGTGTTTCAGGTAGCACACCTTGTAGCCCCACTGCATAAAAAAAGTGTATGAATACGCTAATAGTATGTGTTCTAGCATAGTATATCAAATTAACATTATTATAACTAAAAATGTTTTAAAACAATTATTACAAAATGTTATAGTATTAAATCAATAATATTTTATTACAAATATTACATTTTTAAGATAATTAAATTAAAATCCACCATTGTTTAAACAAACGTTTCTTATGTGACATCTCCCATAAATAGTCTCTATAATATAAATTATTATATCAAATCTGTTGTCCACCTTTAATTTAATCAAATAGTGCTCTTGACACAGTTACTTAATGCTTTAAAAATTATAGACATTAAACTTAAATAGGGTTTCTTATCAAGTAAAGTCGAATCAAATCCACAGCAATAAAGCTCTACGTAGATATCCACTTTTCCTCTATGGTATATTCAAAAGAACTACGGACGAGAATTTGATATTGTAATCTGCAATATATGCTGTGTTATTTTGCTAAAGGACATCCCCTCTGCTTCGTATACACTCCACAGGGGATATTATCAAAAATGGTCATTCTACTGTACTTGAACAGGTTTCATCAAGATAACCCTAATATGAAATAATATGTAATTTTTCTTTTTCCCTATTGGTCAGATCTTTAAATTCCTTTAAATTCCTTTAACGTTTTTATAAACATTTAAGGTAGTTGGATTTTTTTAAATCACAAAATAATTATTACAGTACTAAAAAATTATCCAAATGTATTTTTTCCCAAATTTTGTTTTTGTTGATAAATGTCCTCCAGACTCTGAGGCCCATTTATCAAGCTCCAAATGGCGCTTGATGGCCCGTGTTTCTGGTGAGCCTGTAGGCTCGCCAGAAACAGCAGTTATGAAGCAGAGGTCTAAAGAACGCTGCTCCAAAACCTGTCCGCCTGCTCTGAGCACAGTACGATTGGGTTGATCGACACCTCCCTGCTGGGGTTGGCTGCGAATCTGCAGGGGGCGGCGTTGCACCATCAGTTCACAAGAGCTGCTGGTGCAATGCTGAATACGGAGAGCGTATTGCTCTCCGCATTCAGCGAGGTCTGTTGGACCTGATCTGCACTGTCAAATCAAGTCCGACAGACTGTTAATAAATAGGCCTCTAAATCTACACATCAGCTTACTTATCTTACGGATTTCATCATCAAAACACACAAGTTTGTAGTATTATTAAAAAACATTTTCCAATATTGTTTGCCAATGAAAAACTCAGTTATCTCCATCAGACAGGATGCATATTTTCCTACAGATGAAATTTGTCTATAGGTAATATTTTGTCCCCTACAAAATTACCTCAGCATAAGGGTTCATCATGGCTAAGTCTTAAGATATAAGGTCATTTAAAGAGCATACGAGGATGAAGTCACCACTGATTATATTATGTTCACATGTTTCTTCAAGTCAACTGTAACTGGTATCAAGTACAAGACTTCCTAATTTATAAACCACTTTATGGACTGGTAACTTGTATTCAATGTAACATGCAATATGTGGGCCTCACTACTAGAGAAAAGAGGTTGCAAGTTCAAAAACATCTTAGTAACAATAAATGTAATAGAGAATTTTCAGCATCAGCACATAAAGAAGGTAGATTCATTTAAATGACAAGCCATAGAACTTGTTTCAACACTACCCAGAGGGGGTGATAAACTGAAAATATTTAAGCCATAGAGAAACATTCTGTATCTTTAAGTTGTAAACTAAGTTGCTGTTAGACTTTAATTTGGAATTTGATTTAATTAAACATCGGGAACCCAAACAGTAAATTATGTCTTATGCTATAGAAAATTACAGGTGAATTAACATTTTTATACTTTAGTAACTTTAGTTTGTATGTCATGGATTTTATTATTGATTGGAGAGTCTTTTATGTTGTGGATGGATACATTTGCATATTAGGCTTTATTCCTTTCCAGCAAAAAAAAAAAATTACTTTCTCTCTCTCTTTGTAAATTAACCATCATTTTCCTCTTGTTTTTTTATGTTTTTTTACATCCATCTGACAATAGAGATTGTAGTTAAAAATCAAATACCTTTCTTATGACAACTACATATGAAATTTTGTTGTAAATAATTTTATTGAGTAGATTTTACTTGGGAATCAACTACCGGGCTCTTATGGTTTTATACTTGTGACTTTCCAAGTATTGAAATTTGGGCATTATATAGATGTAAGTTTTTATTCTCTTATGAGATACATACATTGAAACTTCATTCAAATTTTTGGAACATTGAGCATTATTAGGAATAAAATTCGGGCCCCTATGTTTTAGTGCAGCATTGCTACATGTATTTACATTAAGTAATACAGTTATATCGTTTTGCTGTCATTTAAGTGTATACAACCTGATAATTACAATCAAGCATTTGTTATAAAAGAAGCAGATGTTATGGGGCCAATTAATCAAGTTCCATATGGAACTTGATGCCCCTGTTTCCCCGTGAGACTTCAGATGATATTTACAAATGTCTGCCTCTTGAATGAGGTTATAGCTGCAGGACCAATGATTAAGGCTCTACAGTGTTTAAAACATGTCGGGCACTTAAGTGTATTGAACCATGAATACAGGATGAAACCCGAAATGCATTGGAAGAGCACCGGAGTGACCACATTTCATTGTACTGTTGGTTACTTTGTTACCCACTTTTCTGTTTGGATTTTAGCTAATAGTCTAATAAAGTATGCTTTTACTTTCAATGAACCGGCCTGGATTTTTGCTTGCTGGTTTGTGACTTTCAGACAAAGTATTCCATAAGGCATGTGAGTTGAATTTATTATATTTCAGTCCGACCATTCATGATAGATTACAAAATATTTTTTTTTACCTGTTTGACATTGCAGTGAAACGTGAATGTTATTCCAAGTTGGACTTTCTGTGTGTCTCGTTTTATTATAACATATTTATTTTTCTGAAGATTCAATTTCTCTTTCATTCTCTAGATAGATTATATTTGACCCTTTTCCCTAGTTTACTATCTTGACCGTCCTTCTGAACCAATATTCAAACATTTTTAGATTCCTATGTATGTGAAATTCCAGTGGGTCTTATATGCCAAAACATTTCAAAATATCCTCACTATAAAGAAAGGGCTGGATCGAGAGAGGAGCAAAGACACAAGGCAAACGTTCAGTCATAATTGGGGACAGGCAGAGTGGAAGTATTATGCTTGGGCAGTGTTAAAAAAAATGTACTCCTATGTCTTATATTGTACTACGCTGCACTAATGTATTTCACAATACCGGCCAACACTAGAAACAGACAAAATAGTTGTCATTCACTAGAAACTGTAAGGAGCTTGCTTAGATTTTTAACTCTAGATATTTACACTCATGAAATAAGACAGAAATTTGCTTTCTCAGTGTTAGGCCTCATAACTCCTATGAGGTATTGCTGAGATTTCTTAGAATTTAATAGAATAAAGTTATGTCTCAGAGCATCAGTCAGTTCCTTTGGCTTTTCTTCCCTAGAGTGTACTATATGTATCAGCTGTCAAGAAAAAAGATGCAACATAAAATCCCTACAGAGATAGCTGCAACTCAATAGCTGCAAAGTACACACTGACATACAGTATATTGCTTTTCACTTAACAAATGAGAATACATTTCAAACTGTCAAGTGTTTCTATTTTCATTTGTATATTCTGATGCCTTTATTTAATATTACAGTACTGATAATAAAACTGCAATACAAATGTTTTTTTTTATTCAGATATTTGTTTTACCAGCTTCATGACAATACAGGTAAAAACACAAGCTCTCTCTGGTTTATGCAAAGAAATAGTGGCATAGCCAGCTCGAAAAGTGTGTACATAATAGCACTAAACACTATCATTACCACTATAAGATAAGCAAGATGTTTCTATTGAAGCAACAGGAAGTCTCAACTATGACAAAAGTAAATTCCTTTAAATATGGAAGTATTTAGATAAAATCAAACTTTATTAGTTGACATTAAAATAGGAAACGCACAAACAAATAAAATCAGTGTGGAAACAAACGGCTAGATTTAGAGTTTTGTTGGTAACGACCCGCGTAGCTAACGCAGCTTTTTTTCCCAACGCACCCTTAAGACAACGCTGGTATTTAGAGTTGTCTGAAGGGCTGCGTTAGGCTCCAAAAAGGGTGCGTTAAGCCGAATGTACCGCCACTTCAACCCTCAATACCAGCGTTGCTTACGGTAGCGGTAAGCTGGCAAAACGTGCTCGTGCACGATTCCCCAAAAGGAAACAATGGGGCAGTTTGGGATGAAAAAAAACACCTGCAAAAAAGCAGCGTTAAGCTCCCAACGCAGCCCCATTGTTTCCAATGGGGAAACACTTTCTAAGTCTGCACCTAACACCCTAACATGAACCCCGAGTCTAAACACCCCTAATATTACAATTATTAACCCCTAATCTGCTGCCCCCGCTATCGCTGACACCTGCATTATACTATTAACCCCTAATCTGCCGCTCTGGACAACGCTGCAACCTACATTATACCTATGTACCCCTAATCTGCTGCCCCTAACATCGCCGACCCCTATATTATATTTATTAACCCCTAATCTGCCCCCCCAACGTCGCCGCTACCTTACCTACACTTATTAACCCCTAATCTGCCGACCTGACCTCGCCGCAACTCTAATAAAGTTATTAACCCCTAAACCGCCGCACTTCCACCTCGCAAACCCTATAATAAATAGTATTAACCCCTAATCTGCTGACCAGACCTCGCAGCTACTCTAATAAATGTATTAACCCCTAAAGCTAAGTCTAACCCTAACACCCCCCTAAATTAAATATAATTTTAATCTAACGAAATAAATTAAATCTTATTAACTAAAATATTCCTATTTAAAACTAAATACTTAGCTGCAAAATAATCCCTAATATAGCTACAATATAACTAATAATTATATTGTAGCTATTTTAGGATTTATATTTATTTTAAAGGCAACTTTGTATTTATTTTAACTAGGTACAATAGCTATTAAATAGTTATTAACTATTTAATAGCTACCTAGTTAAAATAATTACAAAATTACCTGTAAAATAAATCCTAACCTAAGTTACAATTAAACCTAACACTACACTATCAATAAATTAATTAAATAAATTACCTACAATTACATACAATTAAATAAACTAAACTAAATTACAAAAAAAAACCCACTAAATTACAAAAAATAAAAAAAGATTACAAGAATATTAGGCTAAATACACCTACTCTAAGCCCCCTAATAAAATAAAAAGCCCCCCAAAATAATAAAGGTCCCTACCCTATTCTAAATTAAAAAGTAACCAGCTCTTTTACCAGCCCTTAAAAGGGCTTTTTGCGGGGCATGCCCCTAAGTAATCAGCTCTTTTGCCTGTAAAAAATACAACCCCCCCCAACATTAAAACCCACCAGCCACATACCCCTACTCTAACCCAAACCCCCCTTAAATAAACCTAACACTACCCCCCTGAAGATCTCGTGTTCACCCAGCCGGGAACCGATGGACCAAAAGAGGACATCCGGAGCGGCAGAAATCTTCACCCTATCTGGGCAGAAGAGGACATCCGGACCGGCAGACATCTTCATCCAAGCGGCATCTTCTATCTTCATCCATCCGGAGCGGAGCCATCTTCTTCCAGCCGACGCGGATCCATCCTCTTCAACCGACGCCTACTCACCGAATGAAGGTTCCTTTAAATGACGTCATCCAAGATGGCGTCCCTCGAATTCCGATTGGCTGATAGGATTCTATCAGCCAATCGGAATTAAGGTAGGAAAAATATGATTGGCTGATCCAATCAGCCAATCAGATTGAGCTCGCATTCTATTGGCTGATCGGAACAGCCAATAGAATGCGAGCTCAATCTGATTGGCTGACTGGATCAGCCAATCGGATTGAGCTTGAATCTGATTGGCTGATTTAATCAGCCAATCAGATTTTTCCTACCTTAATTCCAATTGGCTGATAGAATCCTATCAGCCAATCGGAATTTGAGGGACGCCATCTTGGATGACGTAATTTAAAGGAACCTTCATTCGGCGAGTAGGCGTCGGTTGAAGAGGATGGATCCGCGTCAGCTGGAAGAAGATGGCTCCGCTCCGGATGGATGAAGCTAGAAGATGCCGCTTGGATGAAGATGTCTGCCGGTCCCGATGTCCTCTTCTGTCCGGATAGGATGAAGACTTCTGCCACTCCAGATGTCCTCTTTTGTTCCATCGGTGCCCGGTTGGGTGAACTCGACTCAAGGTAGGGAGATCTTCAGGGGGTAGTGTTAGGTTTATTTAAGGGGGGTTTGGGTTAGAATAGGGGTATGTGGGTGGTGGGTTTTAATGTTGGGGGGGGTTGTATATTTTTTTTACAGGCAAAAGAGCTGATTACTTAGGGGCATGCCCCGCAAAAAGCCATTTTAAGGGCTGGTAAAAGAGCTGGTTACTTTTTAATTTAGAATAGGGTAGGGACCTTTATTATTTTGGGGGGCTTTTTATTTTGTTAGGGGGCTTAGAGTAGGTGTAATAATAATAATATAATATAATAATCTTTTTTTATTTTTTGTAATTTAGTGTTTGTTTTTTTTGTAATTTAGTTTAGTTTATTTAATTGTATGTAATTGTAGGTAATTTATTTAATTAATTTATTGATAGTGTAGTGTTAGGTTTAATTGTAACTTAGGTTAGGATTTATTTTACAGGTAATTTTGTAATTATTTTAACTAGGTAGCTATTAAATAGTTAATAACTATTTAATAGCTAAGTCCCAATTCTAATTTTTTTAACCCCTAAACCTAAGTCTAATCCTAACCCTAACACCCCCTAACTTAAATATAATCTAAATAAATCTAAATAAAATTAATATTATTACCTAAATAATTCCTATTTAAAACTAAATACTTACCTATAAAATAAACCCTAAGATAGCTGCAATATAACTAATAGTTACATTGTAGCTATCTTAGGGTTTATTTTTATTTTACAGGCAAGTTTGTATTTATTTTAACTAGGTAGAATAGTTATTAAATAGTTATTAACTATTTAATAACTACCTAGCTAAAATAAATACAAAAGTACCTGTAAAATAAAACCTAACCTAAGTTACAATAACACCTAACCTTACACTATAATTAAATAAATCAACTAAATTAAAAACAATTAAATAAACTAAATTAAATTAGCTAAAGTACAAAAACCCCCACTAAATTACAGTAAATAATAAACAAATTACAAGATATTTAAACTAATCACACCTAATCTAAAAGCCCTATCAAAATTAAAAAAAAGCCCCCCAAAATAAAAAACCCTAGCCTAAACTAAACTATCAATAGCCCTTAAAAGGGCCTTTTGTGGGGCTCTTTTACCTGTAAAAAAAAATACAAACAACCCCCCCAACAGTAAAACCCAACACCCACACAACCAACCCCCCAAATAAAATACTATCTAAAAAAATCTAAGCTCCCCATTGCCCTTAAAAGGGCATTTGGATGGGCATTGCCCTTAAAAGGGCAGTTAGCTCTTTTGCAGCCCAAACCCTAATCTAAAAAATAAAACCCACCTAATACACCCTTAAAAAAACCTAACACTAACCCCCTGAAGATCGACTTACTGTTCTGAAGACCGGACATCCATCCTCAAGGAAGCGGCAGAAGTCTTCATCCAACCGGGCCAAAGTCCTCAATGAAGCCGGGAGAAGTCTTCATCCAAGCCGGGCAAAGTGGTCCTCCAGATGGGCAGAAGTCTTCCTCCAGACGGCATCTTCTATCTTCATCCATCCGACACGGAGCATCATCTTCAAGCAAAGTCTTCTTACTGAATGACGGTTCCTTTAAGTGACGTCATCAAAGATGGCGTCCCTTATATTCCGATTGGCTAATCAGCCAATCGGAATTAAGGTAGAAAAAATCCTATTGGCTGATGCAATCAGCCAATAGGATTGAAGTTCAATCCTATTGGCTGATCCAATCAGCCAATAGGATTGAGCTCACATTCTATTGGCTCTTCCAATCAGATTGGATCAGCCAATAGGATTTTTTCTACCTTAATTCCGATTGGCTGATAGAATTCTATCAGCCAATCGGAATCTAAGGGATGCCATCTTGGATGACGTCACTTAAAGGAACCGTCATTCAGTAAGAAGACTTCGTTTGAAGAGGATGCTCCGCGTCGGATGTTTTGAGATGGACCCGCTCCGCGTCGGATGGATGAAGATAGAAGATGCCGTCTGGAGGAAGACTTCTGCCCCTCTGGAGGACCACTTCGCCCGGCTTGGATGAAGACTTCTCCCGGCTTCGTTGAGGACTTTGGCCCGGTTGGATTAAGACTTCTGCCACTTCCTTGAGGATGGATGTCCGGTCTTCAGAACAGTAAGTCGATCTTCAGGGGGTTAGTGTTAGGTTTTTTTAAGGGTGTATTGGGTGGGTTTTATTTTTTAGATTTGGGTTTGGGCCACAAAAGAGCTAACTGCCCTTTTAAGGGCAATGCCCATCCAAATGCCATTTTCAGGGCAATGGGGAGCTTAGTTTTTTAAGAAAGTATTTTATTTGGGGGGGTTGGTTGTGTGGGTGGTGGGTTTTACTGTTGGGGGGTTGCTTGTATTTTTTTTTACAGGTAAAAGAGCTGATTTCTTTGGGGCAATGCCCCGCAAAAGGCCCTTTTAAGGGTTATTAATAGTTTAGGCTAGGGTTTTTTTTTTATTTTGGGGGGCTTTTTTTATTTTGATAGGGCTATTAGATTAGGTGTAATTAGTTTAAATATCTTGTAATTTGTTTATTATTTTCTGTAATTTAGTGTGTTTTTTGTACTTTAGCTAATTTAATTTAATTGATTTAATTGTTTTTAATTTAGTTAATTTATTTAATTATAGTGTAAGGTTAGGTTTTATTGTAACTTAGGTTAGGTTTTATTTTACAGGTACTTTTGTATTTATTTTAGCTAGGTAGTTATTAAATAGTTAATGACTATTTAATAACTATTTTACCTAGTTAAAATAAATACAAACTTGCCTGTAAAATAAAAATAAACCCTAAGGTAGCTACCATTGTAACTATTAGTTATATTGTAGCTAGCTTAGGGTTTATTTTGTAGGTAAGTATTTATTTTTAAATAGGAATTATTTAGGTAATAATATTAATTTTATTTAAATTTATTTCAATTATATTTAAGTTAGGAGGTGTTAGGGTTAGGGTTAGACTTAAGTTTAGGGGTTAATAAATTTAGAATAGTGGCGGCGACGTTGGGGCAGCAGATTAGGGGTTAATAAATGTAGGTAGGTGACGGCGATGTTAGGGACGGCAGGTTAGGGGTTAATAATATTTAACTAGTGTTTGCGAGGCAGGAGTGCGGCTGTTTAGGGGTTAATATGTTTATTTTAGTTGCTGCTATGTCCGTAACGGCAGATTAGGGGTTAAAAAATGTACATTAGTGTTTGCGATGGGGGAGGGTCTCGGTTTAGGGGTTAATAGGTAGTTTATGGGTGTTAGTGTACTTTTTAGCACTTTAGTTATGAGTTTTATGTTACGGCGTTGTACCATAAAACTCTTAACTACTGACTTTTAAGTGCGTTACGGATCTTGGAGGTAGAGGGTGTACCGCTCACTTTTTGGCGTCGAAGAACAGACTCGTAATATCAGTGCTATGTAAGTCCCATAGAAAAAATACTTTACGAAGTTTACGTAAGTCGTTTTGCGGTAAGGCCAAAGAAGTGTGCGGTGCCCCTAAACCTGCAAGACTCGTAATAGCAGCGGTAGGGAAAAAGCAGCGTTAGGACCTGTTAACGCTGCTTTTTCAGCCTAACGCACAACTCGTAATCTAGCCAGATGTTTGTACAGTAGCATGTATATGATTGTTAAAACAAAAGTTAATCTATTAGGTTACACGCTAATTGTTGCAAGCACATAATAATCGTTTCTTTAATAACTATGATCTCTCTGCTGATAGTAATTCAGCAAGCAACAGAATGTCTATATCGTTACAGCAGTGTGTATGTATGTATTAAATCAAAATATGATCCATTGAGTTACACCCTAATAGTGTGAGCACATAATAGTATAATAAATGAATAAATTCGATCAGTCAATATACTTTCTACTGTTTCGCTGTGCACATTCCAGCTGACGCAACCCACTTAATTATCAGGATATCTAATAGCCCATTACAAGGTATGATACCAGTGCTATCTAAATTTGTTCCACAATTAAAAAAGAGGGGTTGCCAAACTGGCTAGCTTCCTAACATGTTTCGCGAGTAAACGCTTTTTCAAAGTCAGAGCCGCCACTTGCGTCCCTTCATTTAAAGGCAAAAGACGAAGTTCATTGGGCAATCAGGATGTGTTCTGATAGGCTACCCGGAATGTACGTCATTCTTTTATCAATAGTCGTGATATATGTCTAGATATGACATATAGAAGAATGGATTGGGGGCAAATTCAAAAGGATATATTACTATGGCAAGTGTTTAGACATATCCCCTTGATTTGTTGAACTGCTCGGTTAGTAGGATTGCTAAAATGTAACTAGTCTTAGTAATTCACTAAAAGATTAAATTTGGTGTATCATTGTTATTATAATTGTTATAGTCAAAATGGAAGTAAATGTGAAAGTAAAGAATTGAAGTGAGAAAAATTTGAAAAATTGTGTAACGTGCCGAGATGTTCGATACAATATCAAAACAAAATTTCTTCAAGTGCTGTATCAGACTTCCCAAAAGACTCCCTTAGCAATTTTAATAATTAAACTGTTAATGTAAAAGGAGTGTCTAACGTTATGTCAATCATATAATTTCATTTAACAACTGTTTTAGCAAAATGAGAGTTTCCTCATAACAAGCAAATAGTCTCTTGGAATGTTGCACTCCCTCTTTCTAGGTAAAAAGCATCTGCTATGAGAACAGAAAAGCAGAGTGAAATACAAGTGTAACTTATTTCTTAAAGGCATATGTGTTAAAGGCATATACTGTATATATATATATATATATATATATATAGAGAGAGAGAGAGAGAGAGAGAGAGAGAGAGAGAGAGAGAGAGAGAGAGAGAGAGAGAAAGCGATAACAATTCAGGGCGAGCGAAAAGGGGTTTAACATGGGTTGCGATTGAAGTTACGCTCATCAGGATAGCGGGTCCTCAGAGCTCTGGTTAACAAAGTGTCACAAAACACTTCAAAAATAAATTACAAAGTATAGTTACACTCATAATAACACCATTTAATAAAAATTATTAAAAAAATATTACACAAAAAAGTTATAAGTGTACTGGAGCCCTTTTCAGTTAAATAGATGAAAAATTGCAAAAATATATTTACGTAATATTCATATTTAATGAAGTGTTATACTGTGTATTTAGTGTAAATATTTCCTATTTCAATGTTCTGCACATATAAGAATATGTTCTAAGTATTTATAAATTGATATTCCTATATATATGATCATGCACTGGTCACTGAGGAAGTAACATATATGAAGCATACGAAACATGTTTGACCTGCCTTGACCACATACGTGTGTGAAATGTGTATTCAGCCGTGATTAATGGAGCAACAATAACGTTTCTTTTTGCTTTTCACTTGGAGAGTCCCTGGAGTTATTGTCTTTGGACATTGAGGACATTGTGGATCCTATTTGGGCATACAATTTGGCGACTTACCTTTGAATCCGGAGACCGGGTGCAGTATTCCTGTTGTTGTCTTGTCTATATAGGTATAGATATAGATATATATTGTACTAAAAAACCATCAGAGTTATGTAGAAATATTTATTTATGAATAAATAGAACATATTCTTGTATGTGAAGAAAATTGGAATGTGAAATATTCATATTTTCATGTTAGGTTAGCGCACTTGAGAATATGCAATCTTGTTTGCTCGTGATTAGGATGTTTTTTTCGCCCTATTGACTTCTATGGGGAAATACATTATCACACATGCGATTTTCGAAGTTTGTCTTTTCACACAGCTTACTTCTAGCATAATTAGCACTCAAGCGATAGCGTTAAATACTACTCCACTTGTAATCTCGCCCTTTATGTGCACGAAAATGTTGGAAGGTGTTAAGCACAACTCTACCCACATTTTTATTTATGTTCAGCAGCTGGGTAGTTTAAAAAAAAATAATAATAATAATAAATTATCATCTGAATGACTCTTCATTATATTCAATGGAGTATCACATACATTCGCTTCTCACTGCATAGGAAACCCATCATAAAAAAGCCTTCACAATATTACAGAACAAACAACAAACTAACTTGGGCAAAAAGAAAACTTTAAAAATGTATAGCTAAGTGTAGAATATTAAACATTAGGTAGGTAAGACAAAGCAGGGTCTATAGAGTGATCATTAGAACTGTCACCCAAAAATTAAAACAAGGGAGGCCTGTGGACCATCATCATTCTGAAAGAAAATAATTTATCAGGTAAGCATAAATGTAGTTTTCTTTCGTAAAATGATGAGGTCCACAGTGCTCCATAAAATATGGGTTTAATACCTAAGCCAATGGTCTATGTTACGGAAAGGGTGGGACAATTTTTCTGGCAGTTCTTATTTAGCCAACACTGCAGTTTGGAGGACTTTCCTGCCAAAAGCTGCTTGCGAAAAAGTAAAACCTCAAAGCAATAAACTCTGAAAAAAGTAGGCAGGGAAGACATGTTGAAGCTTTGCAAATCTGCTCCAAAGATAAATATTTTTTTTTAAAAACCCTTGATGTTGCAATTCCTCTTGTAGAAAGAGCTGTAATACTCTTAGAAGGTGACACCCACCTTCAAGATAATCTTGAATCCCTGAGGAAAACACTACCTTAGTAGCTTTCTGCCCCTTACTAGACTCAGTAGTAAAAAAACAAACTTGAATTTTGTTTGAAATATTTTAGTTGCTTGGAGATAGAACTGCAAAGCATGTACTTCATTCGGATTATGTAATATCCGCAACCTAGAGTTAGCAGGATCTTAACACAATAAAGGAACAACCATCTCTTGATTGGTATTATCCTTAGGAAGTAAATCATATTTAGTACAAAGTATAACCTTCTCCTTTTGAATAGTGAGAAATGCAGAATCACAAGACAAGGTTGACAATTCAGAAACTCTTTTTTTTTTTAAGAGATTGCTAATAGTAAGTGTACTTACGAGATAGTTGATATCAATAGAATGCAATGGTTCAAGAAAAGAACCTTGTAATACAGAGAAAAGTAAGTTCAGATTCTAGGGTGGAGAAATAGGTTCTATAGTAGCCTAATTTTAACAAACACCTGAACAAAAGTCTGAACCTCAGGAAGGTTAGCTAACGTCCTATGAAAAAGATAGATAAAGCAGAAACTAGCGATCAAACCCTTGTCAAGGCCATCCTGAGAAAACTGAAATATTCTTGGAATCTAAAAGGAATAGCAAGAAAATCCACTGAAAGAACACCACTCAAAATATGTCTTCCAATCTTGTGATAAATCTGCCATGTTACAGGCATTCTAGCCCGTAACACAGATTCAATAACTGAATCAAAGAAATCTCTATGTTCCAAAATTAGGCATTCAAACTTCACGCCATTAAATTTATAGATTTGGGATTTTGATAGAAAAGAAAACCTTGAGTCAACATGTCTTGTCTCAGAGGAAGAAGCCATGGAGAGGACATCTGCACTATGTCCGCATACTAAGTCCTGTGGCATTAGGCTGATGCAATTAATATTACTGACACTGACTCCTGTTTGATCCATAAATGACTCTTGAAAAAAAAAAAAGGAAACTGGTATGCTAGATGAAAGTCTCATGGACATACCAAGTTGACTATTATGTGAGCCTTTGGATCTTTTGATCTTGCACAATAGCTTGGAAGCATGAGATTTAAGTGAAAGGCCATCAGATCTATGTTTGTAAGCCCATTTTGATCATTGAGTGGTTGAAAATATCCTAATGAAGAGACCACTCTCTTGAATGGACCAATCGACTGCTGGGATGATCCACCTCCCAGTTGTTCACACATGGTTAGTGAATTGCCAATAGGGAGTAATAATTCCTCTCTGCCCAAGGCAGAGTAATAAACACTTCCTGCATGACCAGTCGACTGCGGTTACCCCCCTTGATGATTTATGTAGACTACTGCCGAGATGCTGTCCAACTAAAAAAGGAAACACTTCCCCTTCAATCGGGGCCAGGGCTGAAGTTTCAGAATGTTGATTGGTAACCTTTCCTCTAGAGGATACCAAATTCCTTGCACTCTTTGAGAAACCCAGACTGCCCCCCAGCCTGAGAGACTGGCGTCAGTTGGCACAATTGACCAAGACCGACGAAGGAAGAATGTCCCTACGGAGAAAGACAGACTTTGGGTCCTCAAGAAAAAGATTGAATGACAGAGAAACATAACAAAATCTGTGTGCCAAATGTAGATTATTTGACTACAGAGGTAGCATATCCATTAAATAAAATGCAACTAAATCAGCTACCATAAAACCCACCACCTCCATGCACTGAGCTATTAATGGAATGTAGCTCATTGTAGGAAGAGACAGACACTCTGAATCTTAATTTTGCGAAGTTCCGACAGGAAACCAGATGCATAAGGATTGAGTCTATTATGAATCCTGTAAATGCTACCATTATAGCAGGATATAAGGCGCTTTAGGTACACTGGTACTTCAACTTGTCTTGAAAGAAGTAAATACATTTGCACTAGATATCAGCCAGATAAGGGGCAACTGAAATGTCCTGATTCTGATTACTGGCATGATTGTCTTCCACACGGAGTGGAAAACGGGCAGAGTTTTGCAGATATACAAACAAGGTAATTGGGGTTTGCAGATGAGAATCCTTCAGGTCTTGAATAGCCATAAACTGACCCTTTGGATTAAGGGAAAAAAACAGTGCGAAATGTTCCCATTATGGTACCCCTGACCAATATGTCTAGGGATGCTAAATCCAGGGCAGGATTGTAATTGCCTCTGGTCAATGAACAGATTGGGGTAAAAAAACTATTTACCCTGAGATTACACAAGTACTGGGACTAATTATTCCAATAGCCTCCAAATGGTTTCATAAAAGTTGCTGCCTCTGAAGGATCATTGGCAACTTTTAGATGGGACTGTTGGCAAATAAGGAGGACTATGCTTCAAATAGAAAAAAAAAACACTCAATCTCTTGAAGGAAAAAGAGAATCAGTGCGTATAACCAAACTATTTTTCCGGATAGATCCCAAATTGTAGAAACTTATACATAAATTTATAGAAAGTTTATTCAATCTGTACATGACATAAGCAGCCGATGTAATATATATATATATATATATATATATATATATATATATATTTTTATATATATATATATATATATATATATATATATATATATATATATATATATATATATGTATGTATACCTACTTAAGCATTTGCACATATTTAGACTGCCATGTGGCCTTCCTGACTAAAGGAGCAGCACATATAGATCAACAGGTACACATTAGATACTTGTAAATCCATGTCAAGAATAAGCAGAGATGTGCATAGTCAATAGAAATATTTATAATTAATGCATAGATGTAAATCACTCATACAATGGTAAAAAAGAGATACCAATAGATCTTATCTCTAAATGATCACTACAGATAGTGAAAATATTCAAGACCAATGTTTAGTATCTGCATGAAAGAACCTTTGTGCATATAAATTACACATAACATTGGTATAAAAGAGATACCAATAGATCTCATCTCTGAGTACAATGATTGAAAGTTATTTACCTATAGAGTAAATACTATAGAATTATGTACATTAATATAATATGACGTGTAATGTCTTGCAAACACATTATTATTTGTTCTGCTGTACATGAAATGCACATAAACAGCTTTTAGTGATTTTTATATCATAATAGTGTACAGAACCTGCATGATGTACATTACTGTAATAATATTCCAAAGGGCATAAATTGTACAACAGTATATAAAATGCAGAATAATCTGTTTACATCCCCTGGCAATGATGGGATTAAAACTTTTAATTCACTTAGGCCTAGATTTGGAAGTTGGCGGTAGCCGTGAAAACCAGCGTTAGAGCCTCCTAACGCTGGTTTTAGGCTACCTCCGGTATTTGGAGTCACTCAAAAAAGGGTCTAACGCTCACTTTTCAGCCACGACTTTTCCATACCGCAGATCGCCTTACGTCAATTGCGTATCCTATCTTTTCAATGGGATCTTTCTAACTCCGGTATTTAGAGTCGTGTCTGCCCTCCCTAACATCGCCGACACCTAACTTCAAACATTAACCCCTAATCTGCCGACCGGAGCTCACCGCTATTCTAATAAATGTATTAACCCCTAAAGCTAAGTCTAACCCTAACACTAACACCCCCCTAAATTAAATATAATTTTAATCTAACGAAATTAATTAACTCTTATTAAATAAATTATTCCTATTTAAAGCTAAATACTTACCTGTAAAATAAATCCTAATATAGATACAATATAAATTATAATTACATTGTAGCTATTTTAGGATTAATATTTATTTTACAGGCAACTTTGTAATTATTTTAACCATGTAAAATAGCTATTAAATAGTTAAGAACTATTTAATAGTTACCTAGTTAAACTAATTACAAAATTACCTGTAAAATAAATCCTAACCTAAGTTACAATTAAACCTAACACTATACTATCATTAAATTAATTAAATAAAATACCTACAATTACCTACAATTAAACCTAACACTACACTATCAATAAATTAATTAAATACAATATGTACAAATAACTACAATGAAATAAACTAACTAAAGTACAAAAAATAAAAAAGAACTAAGTTACAAAAAATAAAAAGATATTTACAAACATAAGAAAAATATTACAACAATTTTAAACTAATTACACCTACTCTAAGCCCCCTAATAAAATAACAAAGACCCCCAAAATAAAAAATGCCCTACCCTATTCTAAATTACTAAAGTTCAAAGCTCTTTTACCTTACCAGCCCTGAACAGGGCCCTTTGCGGGGCATGCCCCAAGAAGTTCAGCTCTTTTTCCTGTAAAAAAAAACATACAATACCCCCCCCCCAACATTACAACCCACCACCCACAATCTAACCCAAACCCCCCTTAAATAAACCTAACACTAAGCCCCTGAAGATCATCCTACCTTGTCTTCACCTCACCAGGTATCACCGATCAGTCCTGGCTCCAAAATCTTCATCCAACCCAAGCGGGGGCTGGCGATCCATCATCCGGTGACTGAAGAGGTCCAGAAGAGGCTCCAAAGTCTTCATCCTATACGGGAAGAAGAGTAGATCCGGACCGGCAACCATCATCTTCCAAGCGGCATCTTCTATCTTCATCCGATGAGGACCGGCTCCATCCTGAAGACCTCCGACGCGGACCCATCTTCATCCGGCGACGTCCAACTGAAGAATGACGGTTCCTTTAAGGGACGTCATCCAAGATGGCGTCCCTCGAATTCCGATTGGCTGATAGGATTCTATCAGCCAATCGGAATTAAGGTAGGAATATTCTGATTGGCTGATGGAATCAGCCAATCAGAATCAAGTTCAATCCGATTGGCTGATCCGATCAGCCAATCAGATTGAGCTCGCATTCTATTGGCTGATCGGAACAGCCAATAGAATGCAAGCTCAATCTGATTGGCTGATCGGATCAGCCAATCGGATTGAACTTGATTCTGATTGGCTGATTCCATCAGCCAATCAGAATTTTCCTACCTTAATTCCGATTGGCTGATAGAATCCTATCAGCCAATCGGAATTCGAGGGACGCCATCTTGGATGACGTCCCTTAAAGGAACCTTCATTCGGCTAGTAGGCATCGGGAGAAGAGGATGTTCCGCGTCGGATGGAAGATGATGGCTCCCGAAGAAAGAAGATTGAAGATACCGTTGATAGAAGACTTCATCCGGATCATGGACCTCTTCAGCTCCCGCTTGGATGAAGACTTCAGCCGGATCATGGACCTCTTCAGCTCCCGCTTGGATGATGACTTCAGCCGGATCATGGACCTCTTCAGCCCCCCGCTTGGGCTTGGATCAGGACATCGGAGGAGCTCTTCTGGACCGATCGGTGAACCTGGTATGGTGAAGATAAGGTAGGAAGATCTTCAGGGGCTTAGTGTTAGGTTTATTTAAGGGGGTTTGGGTTAGATTAGGGGTATGTGGGTGGTGGGTTGTAATGTGGGGGGGGGTATTGTATGTTTTTTTTTTACAGGAAAAAGAGCTGAACTTCTTGGGGCATGCCCCGCAAAAGGGCCCTGTTCAGGGCTGGTAAGGTAAAAGAGCTTTGAACTTTAATAATTTAGAATAGGGTAGGGCATTTTTTTATTTTGGGGGTCTTTGTTATTTTATTAGGGGGCTTAGAGTAGGTGTAATTAGTTAAAAATTGTTGTAATATTTTTCTTATGTTTGTAAATATTTTTTTTTTTTGTAACTTAGTTCTTTTTTATTTTTTGTACTTTAGTTAGTTTATTTCATTGTAGTTATTTGTAGGTATTGTATTTAATTGATTTATTGATAGTGTAGTGTTAGGTTTAATTGTAGGTAATTGTAGGTATTTTATTTAATTAATTTAATGATAGTATAGTGTTAGGTTTAATTGTAACTTAGGTTAGGATTTATTGTACAGGTAATTTTGTAATTATTTTAACTAGGTAACTATTAAATAGTTCTTAACTATTTAATAGCTATTGTACCTGGTTAAAATAATTACAAAGTTGCCTGTAAAATAAATATTAATCCTAAAAGAGCTATAATGTAATTATAATTTATATTGTAGCTATATTAGGATTTATTTTACAGGTAAGTATTTAGCTTTAAATAGGAATAATTTATTTAATAAGAGTTAATTAATTTCGTTAGATTTAAATTATATTTAACTTAGGGGGGTGTTAGTGTTAGGGTTAGACTTAGCTTTAGGGGTTAATCCATTTATTAGAATAGCGGTGAGCTCCGGTCGGCAGATTAGGGGTTAATAATTGAAGTTAGGTGTCGGCGATGTTAGGGAGGGCAGATTAGGGGTTAATACTATTTATTATAGGGTTAGTGAGGCGGATTAGGGGTTAATAAGTGTAGGCAGGTGGAGGCGACGTTGTGGGGGGCAGATTAGGGGTTAATAAATATAATATAGGGGTCGGCGGTGTTAGGGGCAGCAGATTAGGGGTACATAAGGATAATGTAAGTAGCGGCGGTTTACGGAGCGGCAGATTAGGGGTTAAAAATAATATGCAGGGGTCAGCGATAGCGGGGGCGGCAGATTAGGGGTTAATAAGTGTAAGGTTAGGGGTGTTTAGACTCGGGGTACATGTTAGGGTGTTAGGTGCAGACTTAGGAAGTGTTTACGCATAGCAAACAATGGGGCTGCGTTAGGAGCTGAACGCGGCTTTTTTGCAGGTGTTAGGTTTTTTTTCAGCTCAAACAGCCCCATTGTTTTCTATGGGGGAATCGTGCACGAGCACGTTTTTGAGGCTGGCCGCGTCCGTAAGCAACTCTGGTATCGAGAGTTGGAGTGGCGTTAAAAATGCTCTACGCTCCTTTTTTGGAGCCTAACGCTGACATTATATGGACTCTCAATACCAGAGTTATTTTAAAGGTGCGGCCAGAAAAAAGACGGCGTTAGCTACGCGGGTCCTTACCGACAAAACTCTAAATCTAGCCGTTAATGCATTAATAGTGCAGATAGTTATGATAAATGGTAATGGCAATAGTATAAGATATAATTGCACATATTATAGAAAATTGGGTACACTGTAGATCACATAGGAATGTGCTGTGGTGTATAGCTGCCTAAAGGTTCTTGCAAAAAAACTCCTGCCTAGAGGATATTATTAAAATTGAATCTTTAGGTTATCAGCACAAGAAATATTTTGCACATTTAACTTAGGCAACTGAATTAAATCCCCAGATTTTGGATTACGCTTACTTAGTTTGGGGACAGCCGCTAAACAAACTAATTTTGTATATGTTATTTTTAGCTTTGGAAGTAAAACCAGTAGTTTGCCACTGAGTGACAAGTAACTGAGTGAGTTGACTGTGATGGCCACTGTAGAATCTTCCAGGAATTCTTCTGCAACCAAGCCTTGATGGAATTTGAGGTATGCTTGGGGTCATTGTCCAGTTGGAAGGTCTATTGACGCCTAAGTTTCAGCTTCCTCACAGGCGGCATGTCGTTTTCGCCTAGGATGTCCTGATACTTTAATGAATCCATCTTGCCTTCAACACCCTGCAGTTTTCCAGTGCCAGAGGATGCAAAGCATCACCGAGCCACCACCATTCTTAACTGTAGGCAGAGTATTCTTTACAGCTAATGCTTAATTCTTCTTCTTCCAGACATAATGCTGATCCATTGGCCCAAAAAGTTCCAGTTTTGTTTCATTTCTTCACAGAACAGAACCCCAAAACTTCTGTCACTTATGTATATGATTTTGAGCATATTGGAGCCGACCTTTCTTGTGCTTTTGGATCACTTATGGTGTACATCTTGGAGTTCTGGCATGGAAACTTTCTGTGTTTAGTACACACCTTACTGTGCAAACTGAAAGTCTTGCTGCAGGTCTATTGCGATCACTCATGGATTTTTCTCAACCTGCCTTCTCATAAATCTGGTTGCAGCCATTGATAACTTCCTGTTCTGCCCAGTCCAGGTAGTGAAACCACTGTTCCTTTAACTTTGAACTTGTGAACTAAGCTTCCAACGGTGTCTCTAGGAACATTCAGCACCTTCCCTATCCTTTTGTATCCTGTTCCTTTTTTGTAAAGGGCGATGATCTCTTCTATTAAATTTTTGGACCATTCTTTTGACTTCTTCTAACACGCAGTCAAAATTGACACTCAACAAACCCATAGCCAGTTCAGGTATTTAATGTGTCCTAGCTCAAGCACACCTGGTGCAATTAATGAAGTCCTTGATAAGTTGCATCAGGTGTGCTTGAGACAACATCTGCTTTGCATATTTGTGCTGTTGTGAAAGATTCTATTCAGGGGGATGAATAATTTTGAGTTGAATTGAGGAACCCACTTAAAGCATTAGTTGTGTTGAGCTATTTTATTTTGCTTTTGTTTATATAAGCAGCAATTATTCCAATGTCACTTAATTAGCCCAGTTTTCCTTTTCAAATTCTTTCCAATTCCAACATATATTACTTTGTATGCTGATCACATCCTACAAACAATACACTAACAGTGCTTTTGCCTTGGAGGAAATATTATCTGCATTCCACTAGTAGGTGATTTTGTAAGAAATGGTATCAAAAACGATCTGAATCACTGCAGGATGCTTTCTCTTCTTTAAGTGAGCGCCTGGCGAGCAAAAAAACAAATTTGTGGTACTACGTGCATGATGTCTGCTGATTTATGCTTTGGGATCTATTATAGCTCTATGCACACTGTGAGTGTCCAGAAAAAATGCATTATTTAACAGAGATTATGGATTTTAACTTCACATTAATTGATTTTACTCATATTCCTTATGTTGTATACAAATACAGTCCTTTTTGAGCTTTGGTTTTGCACACTAAATTCAATAAATTCACTTGTCATTCTTTAACAATATTTTGCTTTTGTTTACAACATAATCCCAGATGCCTCTGCTAGTGATACATACTTTACATTTCTTGGTTTGACAGATATAATATTTTGTGTTTCTAAGCAGTAACACCAGCTTTAGAAAATAAACTGCAGAGATATATTTTCCAGTACAAAAACCTTACTGGGTTAACTGAATAAAACAAGCCAGTTATTTAAAGGGAGTCTTGAAAAAAGAACCTAAAGGGGGATGAAACGTAATGACGAAACTATCTGCTGTGTGTTATCAGGTGAGTAACCTCATAGAAGTAAACAGGAGGCTGCATTGTATTTACCTACCATACCAGTGATGGGGAACCGTGGCACTCCAGATGTTTCAAAACTACATTTCCCATGATGCTCGGCTGGATTTTAGAGTCCCTAACTATCATGGGAAATGTAGTTCTGAAACATCTGGCGTTCTAAGGTTTGACATCACTTTACTATACCATTTGCACTTTATGTTCTATTTCAGTCTGTAATGATTTTTCCAATATTCAGGAGCTTTGTGAAGGTGCACTGAGAAGATTTGGGAAAGCAGGAGGTATTAATAAAGACTGTATTTTATATTCTGAATGTATTTAATGATTTTATATATCCTTTGTTTATGTGATTTTTTTTTAAATTATTATTAGACTTGTGCACAAATCAATTTTGATTTATGATTTTATAACTTAAAGTATATATTTTTTACCCCAGCATTTAAAGGGATATGAAACCCAATTTTTTTTTTCTTTCATGTTTCAGATAGAGCATGCAATTTCAAACAACTTTCTAATTTACTTCTATTATCAAATTTTGTTCTCTCTGTATCTTTTGTTTAAGAGCAGAGACGTATGTTTAGGAGCCGGCCCATTTCTGGAGTATTATACGGCAGCAATTTTGCAAGAATGTTATCTATTTACAAGAGCATTTACATTTTTCTGCTCATATCACAAGTACTTTTTATTGCTCAAGCGATAGTCTAGTGCATGTTTACATCTGCATGTCGGATAACACAGGTGCGTTAAATCCCTCACATAACAGACTTCTATGGGGAAGCGCAGTACAATTCAAGACGGATAACGCTCGAGCACTAAGCTGATGAAACTTAAAGGACCACTAAACACAGCAGAATAGCATAAGCAATAAATGCATACAAATAGACAATGCAAAAGCAGTTAGTTTGGTTTCATATGAGTAGTAGGTTTTTTCAGACACATTTCATATTAGTTTGATTTTCCATCCCACTGCATCATGTGACAGCTATCAGCCGATCACAAAATTCATATACGTATATTATTCTGTGAATCTTGCACAAGTTCAGTAGGCGCTGGTGCCTCAGAAAGTGTGCATATACAAATATTGTGTGGATTTAGATAATGGAAGTGAATTGGAAAGTTGCTTAAAATTGTGTGCTCTATCTAAATCATGAAAGTTAATTTTGATTTAGTGGTCCTTTAAAGGAACTATACTCCAATTTTCACAAAATTGCATGTAATAGACACTGCTATAAAGAAGAATATGCACAAATACTGATCTCAAAGTCCAATAAAAAAATGTTTACAAAATCACTTAGAAGCTCTCAGTTTAGAACTGTTGTTGAGGTTAGGCTGGGGCACCCACTGAAAGGGATTGTGAAAGCAGGAAGAGCAGATATTCTCCTGCATATGAAAAGACTGATTATACAAACAGGAGCAAGCAGGAATCTGTAGACTTGGGTCTACATCTGAAACTTTGGGGATTGGTTAGGAGTCGGAAAACAGTGCAATGTTATCAAGAAATAAGCAAAACTATACATTATTACAAAAACACTCTCAGACGGGCTATATAAATAGATAATCTCACACTTCACACATACAAACATACACAGACATAAACCTTTGACCCCTTCACAGTGTCACCCCTTGTCATATTCCATGTCCCATTAATAAAACCTAACACCTAGATTACGAGTTTTGCGTGAGGAGGGGTGCGGTGCTAACGAGCAGTTATGCTCACCGCTCACCTACAGACAACGCTGGTATTACGTTTTTTTTTAAACCCGGCGTTAGCCTCAAAAAAGGTGAGCATAAAGCAAAATTTAGCTCCACATCTCACCTCAATACCAGCGCTGCTTAAGTCAGCAGTAAGCTGGCAAAACGTGCTCGTTCACGATTTCCCCATAGGAATCAATGGGGCAGAGCCGGCTGAAAAAAAACCTAACACCTGCAAAAAAGCAGCGTTCAGCTCCTATTATTATTATTATTATTATCGGTTATTTTTAGAGCGCCAACAGATTCCGCAGCGCAGATTCCTAACACAGCCCCATTGATTCCTATGGGGAAATAAATTTATGTCTACACCATGAACCCCGAATCTAAACACAATGTGTCTTTCACATTAAAAGATGAGGGCTCAGTTACAAATACACAACAGCACATCAAACTGCGTTGCTGATGAATTAATGAATACAGAACATGTAGGAAAAAGTAGTCTTTGATTTTGAATAGTAGTAATTCAAGTTGCATATAAAAAGGAACATATAGATCAATATTTTACAATGATACCAACATTGAACAATTAACATGCCCATATGACTTTTTGGTTTTTATCTGTGCCAAGTTAAAACATTTTACATTAATTCATTCATTTTAAATAATTAAGCTGTTGCAGATTTTACATTTGATAAAATAATTACAGTACCCAGTATTTAAAAATACTATTTTCTTTAATTAATAGACTTTGAAACACACAACCACTTAGAAGATCACTTGAATAATTAAACAAGCATTGTTATAGACATAATTATTTTTTATCTATATTGTACATTGTCATTGAGGAACTCTGCTTGAGAGATTGCTGCAAATAATAAATTATGTATTAATTAGAGTGAATGGGGAGGGCTGAAATATGAAGTGGTGAATTTTGAAGATGTAGGGAAACCTTGGGTAGGGAAAGTCTTTGCATTGTCAGCATTGTATTAGCAAGTCTCTTGGGTAGGGAGTGTTTGTAAATGGGGATTGTAGAGAAGGGGTTATTTGGGTGGGTTGTGTTTTTTTTTTTGTGTGTCATTGGTAGATGTGGATGTGTTAACTGGAAGGTGTAAAGTAAAGGGAAGAATTGAATAGGTGTAATCAAAGTAAGATAGGAAATCTGTGAGGATGATAAATTGATGTCTGGCCTTGTCCTGGTTGTTAAAAAACCCCACCATATTAGTGCTCAATATGAGCTTACCTATATATATTCAAATGTCTTTTGTAAACCCTTTGCTTGTAAACTTCATAAAGTATTGTGCAAACTGATTAATACACTCATGGCAATGAAATCCGCTCCTGCACTGTAAATCCCATACTCTTACTCTAAAGTGACAGCCATCAGGTCGGCATATTTCTTATGCCTGCTCTCGGTCCAGTGTCTAGAAGCTGTATAGTACTGTCCATGTGTTCTGAAGTCAGTGAAGAGAATCTCTCCTCCTACTAATGAGGTCACCCGCCCAGGCAAACTAAAGCAGGAGAGCCCTATGGAACTGTCTGTATAGCTTGAAGAAAATCAAAAGAAAATCCAGACCAGCTCCATAATTAACTTAAAGGGATATAAAACCCAAAAATGTTCTTTTGTAATTCCGACAGAGAATACCATTTTTAAAAAGTTACCAATTTACTTCTGTTATCAAATTTGCTTTGTTCCCATGCTTTTTTGTGTTGAAAGGATACCTACATAGGCATCTGGAACACCACATGACAGGAAATAGTGCTTTCATCTAGAGCTCTTGCAAATGGATAACATTCTTGCAAAAATGCTGTCATATAGTGCTCCAGAAATGGGCCGGCTCCTAACCACACAGCCCTGCTTTTCATCAAAATGAAATTAAATATACAAGGAGAATGAAAGAAAATTGCTAATAGAAGAAAGTTAGAAAGTTGTTTAAAATGTCATGCGCTATCTGACTCATGAAAGAAAAATGTTGGGCTTCATAACCCTTTAAAAACATATTTTATTGAATTTCATTCAAATATAATGTAATAAAACAGGCATACACACTGGAATGATATGTGCATCACAGCTCCCCTGGCCTACTGACGCGTTTCAGCCACAATCCGTAATCATAGCTTGACCTGGTTGTGCCTTTTTGCAAGTTTGCTACATTATTTGGAAGGGAGCTGAAATTTTCCATGACCCATTGATTAAACATGGTAGGGAAAATTAAAAGGACATTAAACCCAACATTTTTATTTCATTATTCAGATAGACAATACAATTTTAAACAACATTCCAATTTACTTCCATTATCTAATTTGCTTCATTCTTTAGATATCCTTTGTTTACAAAATAGCAATGCACATGGATGAGCCAATCACACGAGGCATCTATGTGCAGCCGCCAATCAGCAGCTTCTGAGCCTATCTAGATATGCTTTTCAGCAAAGGATATCAAGAGAATGAAGCAAACTAGGCAATAGAAGTAAATTAGAAAGTTGTTTAAAATTGCATGCTCTTGGTGGTAGTGCCTTGTCTATGCACTAAGCTGCAAATTGCAGCATTTATGGGCTCCTGCCGTTAATTGTTGTACAGACTCTGAGAGACTATCTGCGCCTATTTTTCTTACTTTTTTTTCCTCTCTATCCCGGTCTCCAAATAAGGAAGACACATTACTCTCCCCCCCTCTGTGTCTACCGGATCCTGACATACCCTGCTGTCTTTGAATTGTACAAAAATGGGAGATGCCACACCGCAAACTAACACCTAGAAGTTCTACCTGAACGGAGTCCCTCGCTTGGCTGGCTTGGCGGTGGCTGCGGGGGCTGGGCTGGGATCCCGCTCGCTATCTTCCTGCATCAGCTGTGGTGTGGACTCACCCGTGACCGGATCCTGCTCCCCTGCCGGGCCTCCCGCGGTGGCTGTCTCCCTCTGCTGATTGGTCCCTCGCTGTTTCTGGGTTGTCCTGAGGAGAAGGCTGGAGAGAGCTGGTTGGCTGCGCAATCTGCTGTCCTCGGTCCGGGTGTCCCCTCCCACCGGTGCTGCGTGAGGGGCACGGACCGCTGTCTTCATCTCCTTGGCTTGATCTGGCTGCCACCAACCCCTTACTCTCTGACACCGGCCTGTGACAACCGACCGTTTCTACTCCCCGCAGGTGAGGCCCGTCTACACAGGTGCTCCCCCTCCCACCGGTGCTGTGCGAGGGGGATTGCCTTGGAAGGAAAACCTTAGGGATCCCAGCCTGCAACTGCAGACAACACCGGGTAACGTTCAAAATTGTAACTTTCTTTCTCATATCCTACTACCCTTTTTTTTTGGAACAGTGTCTGAGTATAGATACACAGGGGGTCAACTGGGATAGGAGTACCGGGATAGAGTATTATACAACTGGTACCTACTGCTTGATTAAATCCCCCTTGAAATAATTGCGGCTGACTTCAAAATAAGGGACACAAAACCACACCACTGGCCCTTCTCTTGTGGATTCGGCTTGTTTCTATTTTTGACCATATCCTGGATCATTAATTTTCACCCCCCCATTGTTCTTCTTTTGTTTGTGGTGGGAGAGGAGTGGAAAAGAACAAAAGGACTGTCCATTTAAAACTAATTGACTATTAGTATTCTGACACTATTGTTTCTAATTTTATAACTGCTGAATCTGCTGTCTTATCAATGTTACTTACCTGAATCAAAAATCTTGCACCTTTATGCTTAACAATAGCTAGCCTTTAAACAAAACTGCGAGTTAATTGAGACTGCCTAAGTAGTTTAAACTACTTGGGCTTGCTTGGTTTTGCCTATCTAAAATTATTCCTCTCTCTCCTCGTTTGGAGGAAAGGGGGAGGAAAAGAGGTGAAGGGAGAGGAAGGGGGAAGGAGAGAGTTAAATGCTGCATAATAACCTCTTAAAGTAATTGGGAAGAAAGCTGCTTATTATTTAAATTTATTTGATTGATAGCAGTATGATACTAATGACTTTATTTATCTGATCACTCACCAACTTGCTGTGGTTTTTTTTGTTGTTTTTTTTTTTCCTTCTTTTTTTTTCTTTTTTTTTTTTTTTCTCACAAAACAATCCTGTGATTTAGACAAAAATTATCTGACTAAGATGAAGTAAGCTAAGTATCTCTAATTAATTGTATTTGCTTGACCTTGCTGAGCCCAAAACTCTCACCTTAAGGTCTTACAAATCCCAGAGATCTTTACTGGAGTGAGAAAGTGAAGGGAAAGGGAAAAGGAATACCCTTCTACATTTACTGTTTGATACAAAACTGTGTTTTATTTATCTTAAGGAAGCCCCTGCAATTAAATGCTTCCAGAGCACAGTGATAAATCATATTGAAATTAAACTGCTGGAGCTAATAGGCACAGGTGGCCTATAGCTTTAGACAATCTTTGGTGTAAAAATAACCAAACTTGATCCTGACTACAAAAAACAAAAGTGTATCTAAAAATTTATATACCCTCTGTGTGGGAAATTACATAACCACAGTAAAAAACTTGCTGACAATAGTAGAGTGAAGGAAGGGATACTTTGACTCAGTGACCTCTCACATACAAAATCTTGAAAAAGAAAAATTGACTGTTTGATAGACATATAGTATACATTTAAATATAATCCACTACTAATTCAACAGGGGGAACTAATAATTTTTTTATTTTTTTCTCTTCTTTTTTTTTTTTTTTCCCCCCACTTTGGTTTCCACTTCTTCCTGTCTCGCATCTTCTTCCTAATAATCTTAACAATAAAATCATTTTCACGTCCATAATATAAGCACAACTATCACAAAACAATCACCCCCCTAACACGCTATAATAGATATTAAATTTTCCCTCTATAAGCATCACAATCACACTCAGCACCCTTTTTTCTTCCTTTTTTTTTTTTTTTTTTCTCCTTTTTTTTTTTTTTTTTTTCTTCTCACACACACTTATGGTCACCTTGCCATATCACATGAACTGAACCCCCCACTGTGCACATCCACTTTTCACTGGGTTTTTCCCTTTTTTTTTTTTTTTTTTTTTTTTTTTTAAACACATGGACAAATTCTTTGCTAGCACTTCTAGGACACCCTCACCAAACATGGCGGCTAGAAACAGAGACAGGAAGACTAAAAATACCCAAGATCCCCCCTCTGAGTCAATTACCACCCAGATGGCAAGTATACCCGAATCCATTAATTTACAAAGCCTAGTTACTAGCATCTCTGAAGCTCTTACGCCTAAATTTGACACGTTAAGGGCAGAAATTAAACATGATATATCCCTGTTAACCCAGGAGATAAGACAGTTCTCCAATAGATTACAGGAGGTAGAGCAACGAGTGTCAGACTTGGAGGACCTAACAACAATACATAATTCCAAACTTGAGACTTCTGGGACTAGCTTCCAGGGAATCCATGATAGACTGGAGGATCTGGAAAATCGATCCAGAAGGAATAATATTCGCATAATTGGCCTCCCTGAGGATAAACAATATGATGACCTATGTCATTTTATATCAGACATACTTACTAAAGCGCTAAATATTCCTCCAGCCTATCATCCGATCCTAGTGGAAAGAGCGCACAGAGTGGGTCCTCTTCGTTCAGATAGCAGGGATAAGAGTCGCCCCAGACCTGTTATTGCGAGGTTACTCAATTTCCAGGATAAAAACATGCTATTGCAATCCTATCGCAAAAATCAGCCAGTCCTCATAGACAACGCTAGAATCATGCTTTTCCAAGATTTTTCGGCACACACAGCCTCTAAAAGAAGAGAGCTGGCCCCAATTTGCACAAAGCTTATACAAAATGGATACCGTGCCACCTTAATATATCCGTATAAGCTTAGAGTTGAAGCTAATGGCAAATTACATTTATTTGAGGATGCTCAAAAGGCTGCAAATTTTCTTGAAACACTGAACTCACAATCTTAATTAGATGATGATTAGATATCATAAAAATTTCACGAGACCCAGGAATGGGGAATCCCTGGAAACGGGGGAATCTTTGATAACACTTTTAATCTATTTTCTTATGTCATATATATCCATAATTTTTTCTTTATTACTACCCCTTTTTTTTTTTTTTTTTTTTTTTTTTCTCTTCCTCATTCTCTCCGCCCCTCCGTCCCTTAGGTAGATGACTCAGAAAATAAATAATCTAAAAATAATATCTTGGAATGTGGGAGGCATTTCAACCCCTATTAAACGCAAAGCAATATTGACTCATCTACGTAGATCCCAGGTAGATATTGCCCTCATACAAGAAACGCACTTAAATTTTGAAGAATCTCTAAAATTAAAAACCCAATGGGTTAAAGAAGCTATTATAGCACCAAGCGTCAGGAAGAGAGGTGTGGTTATTTTAATAGGGAAGAGGTCTCAAGTAGAAATTTTGAATTCTGAGGCTGATCCGGAAGGAAGATTTGTTATTGTGAAATTTAAGGCAGCCCAATTGACATATACACTTTGTAATATATATGGTCCCAATGTTTCTGACCCAAACTTCTGGAATACTATTCAAACTAAACTTTTATTATTTTCGGAAGGGTACTTAATCCTAGGGGGAGACTTTAACATGTCACCACAAGCACCGATAGATAGGCTCAGGAGGAATCCTAGACAAATAAAACAAAAGAAAGATAACTTAGATACAAAAATTTTTAACAAAATTAAACAAAACTTGGCTCTACGGGATATTTGGAGAGCTCAAAATCCTGAAACACAGGATTATACTTGTCTCTCCAAAGCCCACAAAACTCTCTCCAGGATCGATTTGTTTTTAACGGATGAACGTCTATCTTTGACAAACTTATCTGCAGGCATTATGCCGATCTTTATGTCCGATCATGGGCCTATCTCTCTTATAATTCAACCGGGCCACCCGAAATCCAAATTCTCCCGTTTTTTCTTCCCCTATAACTTAGCAACAGATTTCAAATTTAAGGAGCGGATTAGGAATAAATTTAATGACTATGTAAACCATAACAGTAGTTACGTAGAGCGCCCAGATATATTTTGGGAAGCAGCTAAAGCTGTACTAAGAGGCGAAATTACCACTTATGTTGCTACTCTAACTAAAAAGCTTAAGATGAGAGAAAAAGAAATCAACAATACATTGATTAATTCATACAACCGCTATCTGCTGGAAAAAAAACCATTAAGCTGGGCAAAATATATTCGAGCCAAAAGTGCTAGAGACTCCTTCTTCTTGTCCCAGGAAACATACAAAGAACTTAGACTTCAAGCCAAATTGTATAAATTTGGCAACAAATCGGGGAAAACATTAGCTAGATTAGCTAAAAATGAAGGAAGGAAACCTGCTATTGAAGTACTTCAATATAAGGGGAAGCAAATCTCAGACCCCAGCGAAATCTCCAACATATTCCTAGAATATTACCAAGATCTATATGCCTGTAAAGGCTATGATGGGGAAAGGGCAGATGATTTTTGGAGTAAAATCACTACACCAACAGTCACAGCGGAAGAGATTGCTAATCTTAATTCCCCTATTCTAAGCGAAGAGATAGAGAAAGAAATTCTCCAACTCTCTTCGAATAAAGCCCCAGGTCCGGATGGACTGCCAAATGAATTTTACAAAATTCTGTCACCAGAAATAACACCTTATCTGAGTAATCTATATAACAAGATTTATGTTGATGGTAGCCCGGTCTCAGCATCTTTCTCCGCATCACATACAACTTTGATCCTAAAAGAGGGGAAGGACCCCCGGTATAAAGAGTCATATAGGCCAATTGCTCTACTCAACTCAGATTACAAAATTATGTCTTCCATTCTTGCAACTAGGTTACAACCCATCCTAGCAAAAGTAATACATACAGATCAAGCTGGCTTCCTAAATGGACGCAATTCGGCGGCAAAAATCAGAGAACTACTTGTAACAATGGATTACATACAGAACCACCCCCTCTCTGTTGCGCGGGAAGAGGGCCTCCCTGACTTGGCAATCTTGTCAATTGACGCAGAGAAAGCCTTTGACTCTGTAATCTCTAATCATACTCTGACAGCTTTAACAAAGTTTGGGATAGTTGGTAATCTTCATAGGTTCATAGGAAACCTACAGGCTCAATCCCAAACAAGGTTGATAATAAATGACATTCCTTCATCCCCAATTAGGCTGGAAAGAGGAACACGTCAGGGCTGCCCTCTTTCCCCGCTTCTTTTCGACATAGCTATTGAACCGTTGGCTATCATGATCAGGGATTCTCTAGAGGGCATAAGGATCCGAGATTATCAGATAAAAATTGGTCTTTATGCTGATGACTTATTAATTTATATATCCAACACTAATTTAAATATCCCAAAACTTCTTCAAATAACTGACCATTTTGGCTCCTTCTCCGGGTATAAGGTAAACAAATCAAAGTCTGAAATCCTCTGGTTGAGGAAAAACAATAGCTCCATCTTAGATATCCCATTTAGAGTAGTCACGGATTCCTTTAAATATCTAGGGATTCATATTCCACTTAACTTACGGGACCTATATAAATTTAATATATCACCTATACTAATCTCTATCAAGGATAAACTTAAGTCTTGGCAGAATTTGCCTTTATCAGTCTCGGGTCGGGTAGAACTATTTAAAATGATCCTCCTCCCTAAACTTGTATACATTCTTCAAAATGTACCACTGCTCTTGTTAGAAAAGGACATCCGCTTTACTAATGCTGCACTCACTCAATTTATTTGGCAGGGTAAGAGATCTAAAATATCCCTTGCTAAGCTTAGTATACCCAAAGAGTCTGGAGGCTTAGCACTACCGAATATTAAATTTTACAATCTTAGTTTTCTGGCACGCACAGTAGCTGACTGGACACATACAAAAAACTATATCCTAAACAATGAGTTAGAATTAAATATTTGTAAACCTTATCTTCCAGTGGCTATGATCCACTCTCTGACACGGGAATTGCCCGCAATGATTAAAGGGCTGAATACAATATATACCCCGATTAAGGCTTGGGGCAAATTAACTAAATCTCTTACAATATCCAGAAGTGTTTCGAAACATCTCCCCATAATAGGGAACCCACAATTTCAAGCTGGTATTAACTCAATAATCTTCAACAGGTGGCATAATGCTGGACTCAACAAAATAATCTACTTATTAGACCAAGATAGGAAATGCATCAAATCCTTTGAGGAACTTAAAACAGAATTCAATCTTCCTAACAGAGATTTCTTTTCCTTCTTGCAAATAAGACATTTCACCGCAGAACTAATCAAACAGCAAGGATACCGTTGGACGCTAGGTAAATTGGAAAACTGGTTAAATTTGACAAAAAATGACCATATGTCTATTACCCCATGCTATAATATACTTAATACAAGTAGAAGTACTACTTTACTAGACACCATGGCATCAAAATGGTGTTCATTAATACCCCAGACCGATATTGACTCAAAAACCATCCAACTATCAATAAGTAAAGTAACTGCCGCTACGATATCTGCCACCTGGCGGGAGGCCCATACTAGGCTCCTTCATAGGACATACTTTACCCCAGAGAAAGGTTTTAGAATACACAGCCAGCAGTTTAATAAGTGTCCTAAATGCTCCCTTCAGGCGGCAGACCTGACCCATATGTTTTGGTTTTGCCCCAAGATTAGAAGATTCTGGAATAGATTAGAATACTGGTTAAGGACCATATTAAAAATTAATATACCTCCTCTATCACTATATCAAATCATTTTTTGCTTAAAGATGGAAAACGCTCATCATGATTATGATAAAATAATAATTCTTTCCATCCTAACCACTAGGTACCTGATCTGCAAAAAGTGGAAAACAAGAGCACTTCCAACAATTCCCGAAATTAGGAATTATTTAAAAAAACAATGTATATTAGAGCAAAAAAACACAGATATTGATAAGGAATCAGACATAAGGAAGTTCTTTAGTAAATGGGCATTATTTATAAAATCACTCCAGGAAAGTGAAATTGACTATTTAATTTTTCCCTTTAAACATTCTGAGATAGTTCTCCTGGGGGTATGGTAGATGGGGAGATTGAGGAGAGGAAGGGAAATCAGTCCAATTGGGTTTTCTTCCCCTTTTTTTTTTTTTTTTTTTTTCCTTCTTCCCTTTTTTGTTGTTGCTGGAACAGATTGATCGGAGTATGCAAATTGTAAATACTCATCAATGTTTTGTTATGGGTGACAAGGAAAGATAGCTAGCCCTGCGGGGCGCAAATATACCATCGGCAGGGGGGGAGGGGGGGGAGGGAAAAAAGGGAAAAAAAAATTGAAAAACTCTAAGACATTCTCAGAGACAAATGAAGTAGATATTGCTTATCTTATTGAATAATGCTAAACACCATTTTTGATTGACATGCTAAGCAGAATTAGCATATTATTGTATAAATTACGCAAGGCCATTAAGCCTTAAAGTGTGTTAGTATATCTTTATCTCTTGCAACTTTTTGTTCTAAATAACAAATGTAATATGTAACACCTCTGTGTTTTGCCTTGGTTTATAAATAAAAGATATAAAAAAAAAAAAAAAATTGCATGCTCTTTCTAAATCGTGAAAGAAAAAATGTGGGTTTAATGTCCCTTTAAGGATGGCATTTAGTGAATTGTGTTGGGATGATCTAGATATAGTTTGGGCAAGAGATAAGGCAAATGTGAGTTTACTGGAAGATCAAAAAGTCTACTAGTATACAAGGATGCTACTGGTAACTATACTATATTATTATGTCAACAGAATGTGACAGGTGTATAGATTTTTTTTTTTCCAGTTCTTACAAGTGATTACATCTTCTGAAGAACCACATAACTTTATTGCAAAATACAGCAGGCTTTTAATATCTAACGTATATTATTACTTTTTAGTTAAAAATGCTATAAAAACCCTGTAAATGTGATTATTTATTTATTTTAAATAAAAGGTACCTACAAGGTTGTCGTTGATGGAGTAAAAGGAAACTCTGTTTTAAAAATAGAGTGGAAACCAATTACTTTTAAAGCATTAATTGTGATCTTGCCCATAGTGTCCAGATTGTAAATTGATCAATATTTTAATGATAGCTTATGCTTTTAAGAATAAATGTGGTTTGTACGGTAAATGGAAGTCAGTTTAAAATGTTCATGTTTCAAATGGAGCATACAGTTTTCAAAAATATTCACATTTTATTTCTGTTATCAAATTTTAGTCTATTGGTGTCCTAAGTTGAAAGTTCCTTTTCATAAGAGCATACTAAGGTATGCTCATGAGCATGAACATATCTCAACCACTGTACAGCAGCAGTGTCTGCAACAATGCTTATAATGTTATAGTGCTTAAGTCACGTAATTGCTTATGAGGCTACCTCAGTATGCTCTCTTGGAAAGAAGGTAAACATAGGATACAAAGAGGAGATCAATTTGATTAGTAAAAGTAAATTGTAATTATTTTTTTTAAATTGCACACTCTAAATCATTAAAGTGACATCAAACACTAAATGCATTTTATATAATCATAGTATTGAGTTTATTCCCTACCTCCTGCTAGTCATGAATGCCGTCATGTTGAATTTTACTTTTTATTGCATTCCAGTGCTAATGTGTTTGAAAGAGAGTTACTGCACATGTGCAGATACCTGTAGTGTAACCTAAGTTCCAACATGGCGGCACCAATAATTAGTGGGAAGTACATTAAAACTGTATAGCGTTTACTGTTCCTTAAAAGTTTCATTGTGGTGTCCTTGACCCTTTAAGTAGACTGACATCAGTAACTCCAATAGCTTTACAGAATCAGATGAACATGTTTATTATGAAGGGTAATTGGTTGTTACATTGGCACAAAGTCTTCTAGCATCTAAATCCTAACTAGGGAATTATTGAAACAAAATAATAATAAAAAAAAATAATTTGGGCACAAAGCAATATAAATTAAGACTGAAAAGAGAAGCTAAAATAGAACAAAATAGCTGTGGTTAAATAATTCAGTAACTGTCAGGATGATCATTTATTTGGAAAAGCAACTAATGAAAGATTTCTGCTGCTTAAGATTTGTGGCTTTCTCTGAAATCACTGCTGGGAACAAAAACATGAAAATTATACACAAAAACATTTCCCACAATATCCATTGCAAACAGTAAAAAAATTCCTCTTTTATAAAACCTGTCTCATTAAATTGCTGTGTCAACCTTTTCTTTCAAAACAAGTGTTATGAAGATTTCAATTTTATTCAGTAGATGCTGAAATTGTGCCAGTCACGTCCTGGCCTCTAGCAAAAAGCTTACTTTTGTTTCAATTATTTCCTATGATGTTGCAAGATTTATTTTAACTTCGTATTCGGAGCAGTTCAGGGACCATTCTAGGTAATAAAACATGGGGTGCAAAGAGCTAAATATGAGGATAACTATGAAGGGGCTACAGGTATGGACTTTATCATCTTTTACTTATTTGTAACCTTAGATTATTTTTTTATTATTTTTTTTTAATCTCTCTCATCCCTCCTTTATTTTGCATAGAGTACTGGCAAAACCAGCTCAAGACTTTGTGCTACCTGTGTCTGGGAATGAAATTTAACCCAGAACTGTCCTTTCACTACAATGTAAACCTAACTATAGAAGTGTATAATTTAATCATAAAAGCAAACTAGATTAGTGATATCGCGAATTGTTCACCGACGAATAGTTCCCGGCGAACATAGCATGTTCGCGTCCACCACGGCGGGCGAACATATGCAATGTTTGATCCGCCCCCTATTCGTCATCATTGAGTAATACTTTGACCCTGTATCTCACAGTCTGCAGGCACATTCCAGCCAATCAGCAGCAGACCCTTCCTCCCAGGCCCTCCTACTTCCTGGACAGCATCCATTTTAGATTCATTCGGAAGCTGCATTGTTAGTGAGAGGAGGGACAGTGTAGCTGCTGCTGATTTAATAGGGAAATCGATAGCTAGGCTTGTGTATTCAGTGTCCACTACAGTCCTGAAGGACTCATCTGATCTCTGCTGTAAGGACAGCACCCCAAAAAGCCCTTTTTAGGGCTGCTTTTTTTCCCTGTGTAATCTAATTGCAGTTGCCTGCCTGCCAGCGTGTGTGTCAGGCTCACAGCGTATACTGTGCCCACTTGCCCAGTGCCACCATTCATATCTGGTGTAACAGTAGTGTAGATTTAAAAAAAAAAAACACTTTTTTGACTGTGTTAAATATTAGCAGTCAGTTTCCTTCACACGTGTGCGTTTAAGTGCCTGCCTGCCAGGGCACAGTGTCACCCCAGTGCAACTCATATCTGGTGTAACAGTAGTGTAGATTTAAAAAAACAACACTTTTTTGACTGTGTTAAATAATAGCAGTCAGTTTACTTCACACGTGTGCGTTTAAGTGCCTGCCTGCCAGGGCACAGTGTCACCCCAGTGCAACTCATATCTGGTGTAACAGTAGTGTACATACCTGATGTTTTAAAGCACGTTATTCCAAACAATTTAGGAATGTTAGGTGATTTATGCCCTTCTTGGATTAAAACCAGACTCTGCATCAACTATGTAATTTTCCATGGGAGTTTTGCCATGGATCCCCCTCCGGCATGCCACAGTCCAGGTGTTAGTACCCTTGAAACAACTTTTCCATCACTATTGTGGCCAGAAAGATTCCCTGTGGGTTTTAAAATTCGCCTGCCTATTGAAGTCTATGGCGGTTCGCCCGGTTCGCCCGTTCGCAAACAGTTGTGGAAGTTCGCGTCCGCCGTTCGCGAACGCAACATTTTAGGTTCGCAACATCACTAAACTAGATACATAAAAATATACAAATGACTTGGCACATCAATATTATTTAAGTTAGCTTTATTCTTATTATGTGCTGACCTTGTCAGATGTTGACTGGGTTCCATGGTCCCATGGGGCCCATTATAGGGCCAAACCCGAGTACTGAACTTATAAAAAGACACTACCATGCAAATTCAGAACAGCTGGCACTTTTCCAATTTGGAAGTAATACCATAAGGAGTAGGTGTGCATAGCAGTACTTCTACTAGGCTTACCACCGGATGAAATGTGTTATAAGACTATTGACTATCTAAATTGTCAACATATTAATATATACATAAAGCCACCATTATTTGGAAATTAGGTCAATTTGAGGCAATGTTCGAATTCCAATGTCTATACAGGTAGCCCTCAGTTTACGCCAGAGTTAGGTTCCAGAAGGAATGGTTGTAAATCGAAACTGTTGTAAATTGAAACCCAGTTTATAATGTAAGTCAATGGGAAGTGAAGGAGTTAGGTTCCAGGCCCCTCTCAAAATTGTCATAAGTAACACCTAATACATTATTTTTAAAGCTTTGAAATGAAGACTTTAAATGCTAAACAGCATTATAAACTTAATAAAATAATCACACAACACAGAATATATAATATACTAAGTTAAATGAACAAAAACATTTGATAAATAGCATTATTAACCTAATAAAATAATCACACAACACAGACTTCACTTGCATTTTTCTGCAAACAGTTCTTTCTATGCATTCCAATCTGGACTGATTTATAGACAGGAAGATCTTGTTCCTTTGAAATCTACTCGATAGCTCAGGTCTGGTTAAACTGATTAATTTCAACTTGCTTGGCTTTGCTGCAACATAAGCGGACAGCTCCACCTACTGGCTATTTTAAGAAATGCACTGCTTCTCAATGCTTTTCAATAACAGTCACATGACTGGAAAAAAAGGTTGTTATTCTGAAACGGTGTAAATTGAACCGTTGTAAACCGAGGGCCACCTGTATTTGCTAATCAAAATAATTTTTTTCTACTAATTAATTTTTACCATCGTTACAAATTGCATTCCAATTCCAATATAACTTAAATTTAAATATTATTTGACCAAATTAAAAACATAAGCAAGCCTGTAGCCAATAGTTAAGAAGCAGCAGTCTTAAACCCGCTGTTTCTTAACCTCTCTGCTACCTTTGTGCTGGTGGTTTAAATTCACCTCAGACTAATTCTCCCAGGGTGATTGATGATTGGTTGCTTTTGTGGGTAGCGTGATGCTGTCCACTCACGCAATCATGGATAGATAGGTTTTCTAGTTGAGAACTTTGTCTGCCAGGACATTAATTAATGAAAGCAAAAAAGGGGCTCAACAAAGCGTGATACCATAAACCCATAGTAAATGAGATACAATTTCCACAGTGATTACTTACAATGATGGTGGCACAAAGGAAAGATTTAGGGCTAGATTACGAGTGGAGTGCAAACATTTGCGCCCAAGTGATAAAGGGTTTCTCACAGGGTTTGTGCACTGGTATTAAAAGCTGAAAGTAAATGCGATCCCTTGAGTGCAATCACGATTTATGCTCAAATGATTACCGTGATTTCAGAACTCTGGTTAACTGTTTTTTGCAACACATAAAAGTTGCACAAAACACTTCAAAAATACATTAAAAAGTAAAAATATTGGCCACGAAAGTTATAAAGTCTCAACAATATGAGATCTCAGGTGTTAGAAAATAAAAAAGGCAGACAAAGGGCTTCAACATTGAGATACATACATATACATGTCTAAATATGTACTGTATATGTATGTATATTAGCAATTGTAAAATGATCACATATACAGTAATTATTTCTCAGTCTCTTTAATAGAATACAAACAGAAAATATAGGAAATTTGTGTGCAGTATTAAAAATGACTGATGTGGAAAAGTTCTATTACACCAGGTTTGTGCAAGACATGCTTGAGCATTACATACACATGTGGTATATGAGTTTAATTAATTGGAAACTTGCTAATTAGGCCAACTTTCAATCACATCATTCCATTCAAAATGCCAAACATCACAGAATTTTATAGAATTAAAATCATACTTTTCTATCAGCAAGGCCACTCTCAAAGGGAAATCAGCAAACAAACTGGATACTCAAAATGTTTTATTCAAGCTGTTAGAAAGAAATTTGAAGAATCAGGAGAGTTCAAGGACAAAAAAAGAACTGGAAGGCCAAGAAAACTTTCAAAATATGACAAGGAGTTTCTCAGAGTTTCTTCTTTGAGAGAAGTCCAGCAAGGACCTGGCTCAGCATCTGGCAGCTTCATTGGGATGCCAAGTTGACCCTTCTACAGTCCTAAGAACTTTGATTAGGAATGGTCTTTGTGGAAGGGTAGCAGCAAGGAAACTTTTTTGGAAGGGGAACAGGGTGATATGTTTAATCGAATGCACACAGTGTCAGGTACAATACACAGGATGCACTACAAGGGATGCTAGGACTTGCATCAGGGAACATCTTAATGATATTAATAACAACATTGAATGCTCTGATTTAGCAAGGCATTTCATACACTGTCATAATCAAGATGTCTCTTCCTTTAGATGGAAGGTGATAGAGATCATTCTGCCTAAGTTAAGGGGTGGAGATAGAATCAGTCGATTACTTTACAGAGAGGCTTTTTGGATCTTCCAATTTGCATACAAGTAAACCAAAGGGCTTAAATATCGAGGGAGATGTCATAGATTTTTGGCAGCGCAAATGATGTCCCTTTTGCTCCTAATTGGGTGTTTCAGAACTAGCAGGATTCCCCTCTCTAGTTAAAGTTCTCTCTGATAATTGCTCTGCCCATCTGATTGATCTTCAGGTATCAGTATTTACTTTTATGTACAGAAGGAGGCGCTGGTTCACCAAGGATTCTCAGCAATTCACTGAGATATGGTCTACAGACTTTTCAGAAATTCGTCTGGGGATTTGAGCTCCTAGTTTGATCAAGAAAATTGCGCTGAAATGTTGTATCCATACACCGTGATATAAAGTGTAGATACTCACAGCATATATTGGAATAAACGGCTTCTTGTGTGTTCAAAGAAAAACTTCACCAGCTTTTACATATAAAGCAGCCTTTTTTTGCCCAAAGCGTTTCAATGGTCCAAGCCGTCTTTTTCAAGAGCATTCACAGATAAATTATGCTTTACAAACCAAGCATACCTTACCGCAGCACAGACGGTCTTAAATACACATTAAAAGACACTACCCATTACCACATTGGCTGAGGTTGAGTTAACACTCGTTAAAACAATAAAATAAACCTAAAATAAACTAAACATTTATACAAAATAATACACATAATAAAATATTGCTAACAGCGTATTCAACATTATAAAATATTAACATGATATTTCTCTATTTATTAAAATCAAGACTATTGTGTTAAGGATAATTGTATATAAGTGACCAATCACTATCTATATATTTAAACAGGTCATAACCAATACTTGATGTGTATCTATTGTATCTATTATGTGTATTATATTGTATAAATGTTTAGTTTATTTTAGGTTGATTTTATTGTTTTAATGTTTTAGTGTAAACCCGAATGGGTAGCGTCTTTTAATGTGTATTTTAGACCGCCTGCGTTGCGGTAAGGTATGCTTGGTTTGTAAAGCACAATTTATCTGTGAATGTTCTTGAAAAAGACGGCTTGGACTGTTGAAACACGTTGGGAAAAAGCTGCTTTTATATGTAAAAGCTGGTGAAGTTTTTCTTTGAGCACGCAAGATGCCGTTTATTCCAATATATGCTGTGAGTATCTACACTTTATATCACGGTGTATGGATGCAACATTTCAGCACAATTTTCTTGACCAAACTAGGAGCTCAAATCCCCAGACGAATTTCTGAAAAGGCTGTGGATCATATCTCAGTGAATTGCCGGGAATCCTTGGTAAATCAGCGCCTCCTTCTGTACATACATATTGATTTAACAGGCTTTGGGAGAGACTGTGGGAAGGCAGCGGTTCTGACTCTAAAGGGGAGTAACAATCCGTATTGTATACATACTTTTTTGTGTTATCAGTATTTACTTGTAGGGGTTATAATGTTTTCTCCTATGTATGTATTTTGACTGTAAAATAATGTCACTTTCTTCTGTTTGCAACTGCGCTCCTTGCCAATGTTTTTTTTTTCTTTTTGTATATGTATATGCATTATCTCTAATTACTTATCTATCAATCAATTGTTCATGCAGTTATCTATACTTGAATATGCTTTACTTTAAGTTGGGGATATAATTTCCTCATGACCACTGATATATACTATGACATGTATAGTTGTCTTTGATGTATCTAGCATATACCCCTAATATGCAATGGATAGGTTATAATTAATTGTGGAAATTACAAAGGCCATTGTAGTCAGGTAACATGAATTAGATAAAGCATTTTAACAATATTAATTCTTTTTTCCATCAAAATTAATTTGGTATATTAGGGTTGAGAGGGAATTTTGAACTCACTGAAGAGGTTAATAGAGACCGTCTTTTTAAGTCTGCTCACTTGAAAAGTCAATGGCTTGCAGCTTGGACCTTATCTAATTAGCATTTAGGCTATCTAAACATTGTCAGTATGCTTAAAAATTATGTCTATGAGTAAGGCTTGTGGGACGAAATGCGTTAGACACTACCTGTGCACGCTGTTGTTTCTATTGTTTTTACTTTTAAGCATGCGTTTTTCACATTCAAAATATTTTTTTGAAATTTATGGCGCTTTGAATGAATCGCTGGTTCTTTGAACTTCGAACAGGGTAAAAAGGCTAAAAGATGCTAAAGCTCACAAAGATTTGAATGAAGATCAGTGGAAGAGAGAATTATTATCAGTGAAACATAAAGGGTCTGTTCCAGTTTGGGGCTGCATTTCTGCCAGTGGTGTTGGTGATATTGTCCGAATTGATGGGATCATGAATGCTGAAAAGCACAGACAGGTGCTAATTCATCATGCCATTCCTTCTGGAAAGCGCCTGATTGGGAATGGTTTTATTTTTCAGCATCATAATCATCCCAAGTACACTGCTAATGCAGTGAAATCATATTTGGAGAGAAAAACAGCTGATAAAACACAGACAGTCGTGGACTGGCCTCCACAGAGACCAGACCTGAATATTATAGAGGCAGGAAGGGATCACCTGGGCAGAGAAAGAAATAAAAGACAACGTAAATCTAAAGAAGAACTCTTGGAAGTGCTGAAAGAAGCTTGGTATAATATAAACTTCAGGACAGTTTCCCAAAAGAGTTCAAGATGTGCTTAGTGTGAAGGGAGGTCACACTAAATACTGACTTTTGCCTGAAGAAGCCATTTTGTTCTGAAATTTGTGTTTTTTTTTATATTGTGTCTACATATTTCCTGTATTTTTGTGTATGTATCTTAATAAAGAGACTGAAAAATAAAAATGGATGGTCATTAAGACCAATCTAATGGTGGCCTAAGACTTTTGCACAGTACTGTATATGTCTATATATGTGTGCATATGTATTTATGTATTTATATGTGTGTATATATATTTACAAATATATATACACATATAAACACATAATTACATATGTACACATATATAGAATTATATAGAAGTGTATTTGAGCCTTTTGCAGTTAAGTAGATGAAAACATGTAAAAACATATTTATGCAATATTCATTTCTTTTAAAAGGCTTTAACTATGTATTTACTGTAAATATTTCACATTCCAATGTTCTCTACATAGCAGAATATGTTCTATGTATTTCTAAATAGATATTCATGCATATATCTTTACATATCTATATATCATCATGTATATATACACTCACCGGCCACTTTATTAGAAACACCTTGCTAGTACCGGGTTTGACCCACTTTTGCCTTCAGAACTGCCTTAATTCTTTTTGGCATAGATTCAACATGCGGTTGGAAACATTACTCAAAGATTTTAGTCCATATTGACATGATAGCATCACACAGGTGCTGCAGATTTGTTGGCTGCATATCCATGATGTGAATCTCCCGTTCCACCACATCCTAAAAGTTGCTCTATTGGATTGAAATCTGGTGACTGTGGAGGACATTCATTGTCATGTTCAAGAAACCAGTTTGAGATCATTTGAGCTTTGCGACATGGTGCATTATCCTGCTGGAAGTAGCCATCAAAAGATGGGTACACTGTAGCCATAAAGGGAGGGACATGGCCAGCAACAATACTCAGGTAGGCCGTGGCGTTTAAAAGGTCCCAAAGTGTGCCAAGAAAATATCCCCCACACCTTTATACCACCAGCACCAGCCTGAACCGTTAATACAAGGCAGGATAGATCCATGCTTTCATGTTGTTTACGCCAAATCAGACCAGGCAATGTTTTTCCAATCTTCTATTGTCCAATTTTGGTGAGCATGTGCGAATTGGAATGTGAAATATTCATATTTTCATGTCAGGCTAGGGCAAATAAGAATATGCGATCGGGGTTTGGGCGAGGGTGGTGTGTTTTTTCCACTTTTTTTTCTCTGTTGATTTCCAATGGGGGAATACGTGAATGCCCACGTGATATTCTAACTTCAGATTTTTATGCTTATTGGGTTAGGGTTAGTGCAAGAGCAAAAATAGCTTACTTTTGACTTTCGTAATATTAGGGCAACTCGACAATCGCAAAAAGCTTACTTCTAGCGCAATTAACGCTCAAGTGGAAGCGTTAATGTGCGCTCCACTCGTCATCTGACCTTTAGTGCATATCAAGCAGGCTGGTATTTTCAGTCTCCAGCTGATAATTGTTCTGCTCACTCTTCTTAAAACCAGGAGCACTTGATCAAAAATGAAAACACAATGTCAGATGAATGAATTAAAAATAAAAATGTATTAAAAGAAAAAGTTGCTAATTTAATGCAACAATATTGAAATGTGTTTCTCAGCTTAAGGCTGTTTTCTTGCCTGAAATCATATATATATATATATATTTTATTGTTTACAGCACCCTCCTTTTTGTTCAATCTTTCTTTTGTTTATTTCACTGGTCCAGGAGGGGACAATGTTCAGAGTGACTGTGTAGAAACCTTTTTTTGGTGATCATTAAATAAATAGTAAAACACAATATAAAATATTACATTTTATTAAAAAAGATTTTTCAAGCTTTGAAATATTTAACTGGAAAGTGCTCCAATGTTTTTATGTATGTATATATATATATATATATATATATACTGTATATATATATATATATATATATATATATATATATATATATATATATATATATATATATATATATATATATAGTATATATGTATATATATATATATATATATATATATATATATACAGTATCTCACAAAAGTGAGTACACCCCTCACATTTTTGTAAATATTTTATTATATCTTTTCATGTAACAACACTGAAGAAATGACACTTTGCTACAATGTAAAGTAGTGATTGTACAGCCTGTATAACAGTGTAAATTTGCTGTCCCCTCAAAATAACTCAACACACAGCCATAAATATCTAAACCATTGGCAACAGAAGTGAGTACACCCCTAAGTGTAAATGTCCAAATTGGGCCCAATTAGCCATTTCCCCTCCCCGGTTTCATGTGACTCCTTAGTTTTACAAGGTCTCAGGTGTGAACGGGGAGCAGGTGTGTTAAATTTGGTGTTATCGCTCTCACACTCTCTCATACTGGTCAATGGAAGTTCAACATGGCACCTCATGGCAAAGAACTCTCTGAGGATCTGAAAAATGAATTGTTGCTCTACATAAAGATGGCCTAGGCTATAAGAAAATTGCCAAGATCTTACAGCATTTTCACAGGACAGGTTCCACTCAGAACAGGCCTCGCCATGTTCGACCAAAGAAGTTGAGTGCACATGCTCAGCGTCATATCCAGAGGTTGTCTTTGGGAAATATACGTATGAGTGCTGCCAGCATTGCTGCAGAAGTTAAAGGGGTGGGGTGTCAGCCTGTCAGTGCTCAGACCATACGCCGCACACTGCATCAAATTGGTCTGCATGGCTGTCGTCCCAGAAGGAAGCTTCTTTTAAAGATGATGCACAAGAAAGAAACAGTTTGCTGAAGACAAACAGACTAAGGACATGGATTACTGGAACCATGTCCTGTGGTCCGATGAGACCAAGATAAACTTATTTGGTTCAGATGGTGTCAAGCTTGTGTGGCGGCAACCAGGTGAGGAGTACAAAGACAAGTGTGTCTTGCCTACAGTCAAGCATGGTGGTGGGAGTGTCATGGTCTGGGCCTGCATGAGTGCTGCCGGCACTGGGGAGCTACAGTTCATTGAGAGAACCGTGAATGCCAACATGTACTGTGACATACTGAAGCAGAGCATGATCACCTCCCTTCAGAGTCTGGGCCGCAGGGCAGTATTCCAACATGATAACAATCCCAAACACACCTCCAAGACGACCACTGCCTTGCTAAAGAAGCTGAGGGTAAAGGTGATGGACTGGCCAAGCATGTCTCCAGACCTAAACCCTATTGAGCATCTGTTGGGCATCCTCAAACGGAAAGGGGGGGGGAGCAAAAAGGTCTCTAACATCCACCAGCTCCGTGATGTCGTCATGGAGGAGTGGAAAAGGACTCCAGAGGCAACCTGTGAAGCTCTGGTGAACTCCATGCCCAAGAGGGTTAAGGCAGTGCTGGAAAATAATAGACAAAATATTGACACTTTGGGCCCAATTTAGACATTTCCACTTAGGGGTGTACTCACTTTTGTTGCCAATGTTTAGTTATTAATGGCTGTGTGTTGATTTATTTTGAGGGGACAGCAAATTTACACTGTTATACGGGCTGTACACTCACTACTTTACATTGGAGCAAAGTGTAATTTCTTCCGTATTGTCACATGAAAAGATATAATAAAATATTTATAAAAATGTGAGGGGTGTACTCACTTTTGTGAGATACTGTATATATATATATATATATATATTTATATATATATATATATATATATATATATATATATATATATATATATATATATATACTGTATATATGTACACATACATACATAAAAACTTTGGAGCAATTAAAAATATTTACAAAAAAGTGAGGGGTGTACTCAGTTTTGTGAGATATATATACATATATACAGGTACATATATATATATATATATATATATATATATATATATATATATATAAACACTTAAATACACATATGTATATATGTATATTTTTGTTTATATGTGTATGCATACCATACTATATACACATATAGACAGGTATATATACAGTGTGTATATATATATATATATATATATATATACAGTATATATATCTATATATATATAAAACAACAACAACAAAAAAACTAGATGTTTAACAGCAAAATATACTGTAATATAAATGATTGCTAGAAAAATACAAATGGCAAGAAAAGCAAACAAATTGTTACAATGAACCATACTATTTTTTTATTTTATTTTTATTAGTGACTCATTTTAGACCGTTTCTTTTTTCAGTACCTGAATTTTCTCTGAATAAATGGGTCCGATTTAACAATGTGCGAGCGGACATTGATAAATGGTGACAGCATATGCTGTCGGCATTTATCATTGCACAAATCATTGCTTGTGCAATGCTACCCCCTGCACATTCACAGCCAATCGGCCGCTAGCAGGGGGTGTCAATCAACCTGATTGTAATCGATCGAGCGTATTGCTGTCCGCTGCCTCAGAGGTATCGGACGATTTAAGGAGCAGCGGTCTTAAGACTGCTGCTTCTTTACTCCTGTTTCTGGCGAGCCTGAAGGCTTGAACGGAAACAGGTGCATTGGGGCCTTTATAAATTGACCCCATTGTCTTTTCATGTAGTGTTGCAAGAGAAGTAACAGACAAGGTATATGTTGTTATGTAGATGATACTTTCTATGATGGGGTTGGTTTTTGCAGGAAACAATATGGACTTGCAATATTTCATCCCCAAGGCAGTTGCGTTGTCTGGAATTACTATTTAAAATTCCAATGCAGAATTATCTTGGCCACACAAATATGTGACTAATTCTGCTACAAAAGTGCTCTATCTGCTTGGTAAAGTCAGAGAATACCATGGAATGCATTGGGGCAAACCGAGAAAAGACAGAAAAACACAGATGAGGACAGAAGCACCGGATGAGGACAGGAGCCATTGATGATTTATGGTGCCATTCTTTATCCGAGCACCAGAAACAATAATTACGCATAACTTAAAGGGCCAGTCAACATTCAAATTCAACAGCGCGCCACAGTTGCATTGATTACTCACAGTGCACTGATAGTGCGCTCCTGCACTGGGTAAAGCAGCCGACAGCTTTAGCCAATGCAGAAGCGCGCTACATGTAGATCAATGGGACAACCTGGTGTGCTTTGAATAGACATCGTGCCCGTGACACGCTTTTTAAGGAAACTAGAAGAGCAGTAGAGGCTGGCGAGGAAGGTTAGTTACAAACGAGTTTGGGGGTTTATTTTTAAAATTCTTTTCTTTTGCTGGTGTCGCTAGGTTAATGTTCATTCATTTTAAAGTTGACTGGCCCTTTAAGCCTAAAAGAGGACAATATAATATACTTTTAACATACATAAAATATTTTTGCTATCTACTAATGCTGCAGAATCTGTTGGTGCTCTTTAAATAATTGATAATAATAACAATAATAATACTGTGCCACTATAAAAAAAAAAATATGAAAAAAAAATAAATACGGAAAACAATGATGGATAATCTCCAACTGGGAGATACCTTTGCAGACCTTTAAAGGGACAGTCAATACTAAAAGTGTTATTGTTTGAAAAGATAGATAATGCCTTTACTACCCATTCCCCAGCTTTGCACAACATTGTTATATTAATATACTTAATATAATATATAACATATATATAACATTCAAACCTCTAAATTTCTGCCTGTTTCTAAGCCACTATAGACAGCCTCTTAATCACATGCTTTTTTATTTGCTTTTTACAACAGGAGACTACTAGTTCATGTGTTCATGCTAGCTGTGTTGTGCACGTCCATGGGTTGTGCACAACACAGCTAAAATGCAAGTCAATAGATAACAAATAAATAGTCATGTGATCAGGGGGCTGTCAAAAGAGAGGCTTAGATACAAGGTAATGACAGAGGTTAAACGTATATTAATATAACAGTATTGGCTGTGAAAAACTGGGGAATTATCTATCTTTTTAAACAATAAAATTATTTGAGTTGGCTGTCCCTTTAAACTATTATCTGTGCATGTCAAACAATTCCTTTTAAAATATTGTCAAAATTACGGTCTGCTCTGCTTAGATATTTTTCAAATGGTGGGTCAAGGTGAGATTCCTTGACACATATTTTGGAACAAATGCAGGAGGTGGATAAAGGGATGTCTGTTTAGTCACAAAATTATATAGATAGCTGTGTAGTGTCAGCAATCCAGAAATAGCAACATCAGTTTTTTTATGGGAGCCACTATATTATAGCTGTGCTAGTATCTTATGCCTGCAGCAAAAATTGTAATATAGACAATCTCAGATCATCATCTTCAGTTAGTTGTGTTCACCCACAATTGGAAATTAACCCTAATAACAACCTATCTTAACTACAATCAACTCAACCCACAGTTTACATGGCCCCCTTAACTCTTTCCTCTTTGACTTGACCCACAGCTATTAACCCTAACTGCAATTGACTCATCCCCCAAAAAGTGCAACAATCATGTGACTCAAACCAATGAGCATGCCGTAGTGCCAAAATGTTGTCCCTACTGCAATCCCACAAACACAATATGGACCCTCCTATGAAATCTCCCCTGATATAATGGCTCTAATCCCTTCACACAATCCCCAATCACATAAGCTCTCAATATCTAAGAACCCCCACTCTGTGATCACCCCATAGAAGCCATCATTGTAAAACCAAACGACCTAAACTAAAAAAGTTCTTACCTTATTCCCAGTTGAAGATTCTTCTATGTGTAGCTTCCTCCATCTAGCAGCCTGGCCATTGTGGTCCTTCCATGTCATGGCTACTGGAATCTTGTACAGCAGGAAAACCTGTATACTCGACTAACTACAGCATGGTGAGGACATCATCCCTGCCCTCCCTGTCTTCTGATCCCAGTCCGGATCCATCCTGTGGCATAAATCCTACCCTATGTAAGTGCCTCAGTCACTCTCACCTATGCCCAAGTATAGGTTTTACTGTGTGTTCTCCTGGGTGTTGTATTACTGGTATTGTTGGATTGCTATATTGTTACTGAACTCTGCCTGTCCTACCACTCTGCTTGCTTAACCCTTGAACTGCTGGATTGCCTTACTGTTGCTGAACTCTGCCTGTCTGGCCACTCTGCTTGCTTAACCCTTGTACTGCTGGATTGCCATACCGTTGCTGAACTTTGCCTGTCTGACCACTCTGCTTGCTTAACCCTTGTACTGCTGGATTGCCATACCATTACTGAACTCTGCCTGTCTGACCATTCTATTTGGTTTACCCCTGAACTGTTATACTGCTGGATTGCCATATCATTGCTGAACTCCGCCTGTCTGACCATTCTATTGGTTTACCCCTGAACTGCTATACTGCTGGATTGTCTTTCTGTTGCCGGACCCTGCCTGTCTTGACCATTCTCTGCTTTCATCTTATTGCCATGAAGGACTGTTCTGTCTGCCGTGAGTACTGCTTACCTCATTTCATAAACTCACTCTGTTCTGGGATATTTCCTATCCTTCCACTTGACGCTGGGATAAGAAGACTACTGGCCAAGTTTAGTCTGATAGAGAAATATCCCACGAACATTACATATACCTGATGTAAAAATCTAGTTACTACTATTAAAAACAGTCACTAATTATATATGGAATTAAGATTAAGAATGAGGCCCCGATATTCAAAACATCAACATATTCCAAAAAAGAAGTCTGAACTGTGAAGTGCCGACAAATGGTGATGTGTCTTCCATAGGATATAATAGGGATCGCTACATTATCAAAAGTCCTCCCACAGCGCCACTCGTGCTATCAGCAGGGTGGGGGGAGGTATTTGAAGTGTTCCTACACAGTACAGGCAGTGTGTTCGCTGAAACAAAAAGAGGTTTCTGTGTAGGAACATTTCAAATACTACATTCCATGGGGTAGATTTATCAAGTGCCGGGGAGGCATGATTTGCTGTAGCCAATTTTGTCTGCCTGACATCGCTTAATGCACAAGCATTTCACAAGAATGTGCTGCCCGATGCACATTTGTGCTAGCAGGGGATGTCAATCATCCCGATCGTTTCGGATCGGGATGATTTCAGGACATCACCTAAAAGGTGGCGGACAAGTTAAGGAGCAGTGGTCTTATGACTGCTGCTTCTTAACTTAGGTTTCCGGCAAACTGGAAACTTCGGGCATAGAAAGCAGCATCTTCTGCTTGTTAAATCTACCCCCTAATCTTAAATTTACTGAACCTACATTACCTGCCTTTTTGGATTTTAAACAGCTGTTTTTTAGCAATTTTTTTTTTTTAATAATAATATTTATTTTTCATTATATAAATACTAATCCTAAAGCCCGTCTACACGGGCCAGTTTTTTCAGTACAGCGGTCCCACCCCTTGCTCTCTCTCTATCCCCCCCCTCTCTTTTGCTCTCTCTTTCTCCTCTCTCTTTTGCTCTCTATTTCTCCCCTCTCTTTTGCTCTCTCTCCCCTCTCTTTTACTCTCTCTCTCGCCCCTCTCTTTTGCTCTCTCTCTCCCCCCTCTCTTTTGCTCTCTCTCTCCCCCCTCTCTTTTGCTCTCTCCCTCCTCTCTTTTGCTCTCCCCCTCCCCCTCTCTTTTGCTCTCTCTTCCCCCTCTCTTTTGCTCTCTCTCTCCCCCCTCTCTTTTGCTCTCTCTCTCTCCCCCTCTCTTTTGCTCTCTCTCCCCCTCTTTTGCTGTCTCTCTCCCTCTCTTTTGCTCTCTCTTTCTCCCCCTCTTTTGCTGTCTCTCTCCCTCTCTTTTGTTCTCTCTCTTTCCCCCTCTCATTTGCTCTCTCTCTCCTCTCGTTTGCTCTCTCTCCTCTCGTTTGCTCTCTCTCTCCCCTCTTTTGCTGTCTCTCTCCCTCTCTTTTGCTGTCTCTCTCCCTCTCTTTTGCTCTCTCTCCCCCTCTCTTTTGCGCTCTCTCCCCCCTCTATTTTGCGCTCTCTCCTCCCTCTTTTGCACTCTCTCCCCCTCTCTTTTGTGTTCTCTCCCCCCTCTCTTTTGTGCTCTCTCCCCCCTCTCTTTTGTGCACTCTCCCCCCTCTCTTTTGTGCACTCTCCCACTCTATTTTGTGCTCTCTCCCCCTCTCTTTTGTGCTCTCTCCCCCCTCTCTTTTGCTGTCTCTCTCCCCCCTCTCTTTTGCTGTCTCTATCCCCCCTCTCTTTTGTTGTCTCTCTCCCCCCTCTCTTTTGCTGTCTCTCTCTCCCCTCTCTTTTGCTGTCTCTCTCCCCCCTCTCTTTTGCTGTCTCTCTCCCCCCTCTCTTTTGCTGTCTCTCTCCCTCCTCTCTTTTGCTGTCTTTCTCCCCCTGTCAGGGTTTTTTCCTGTTTTGTTTGCCATGTGCTGCTGGCAGCCATTTTACTCACCTCTCTTCCTAACTATGGTGCATTGTGGGGGATGCTGCTCATTTCCTGCACTTTCTTTTATGACCAGACTGGTGTTCATCATCCGTGTGAGACAGGATGCAGTCTCAGAATTGTGATGTCATCTCTCTCTTCCCCCCTCTCGTTTGCTCTCTCTCTCCTCTCGTTTGCTCTCTCTCCTCTCGTTTGCTCTCTCTCTCCCCTCTTTTGCTGTCTCTCTCCCTCTCTTTTGCTGTCTCTCTCCCTCTCTTTTGCTCTCTCTCCCCCTCTCTTTTGCGCTCTCTCCCCCTCTCTTTTGCGCTCTCTCCCCCCTCTATTTTGCGCTCTCTCCTCCCTCTTTTGCACTCTCTCCCCCTCTCTTTTGTGTTCTCTCCCCCCTCTCTTTTGTGCTCTCTCCCCCCTCTCTTTTGTGCACTCTCCCCCCTCTCTTTTGTGCACTCTCCCCCTCTATTTTGTGCTCTCTCCCCCTCTCTTTTGTGCTCTCTCCCCCCTCTCTTTTGCTGTCTCTCTCCCCCCTCTCTTTTGCTGTCTCTATCCCCCCTCTCTTTTGTTGTCTCTCTACCCCCTCTCTTTTGCTGTCTCTCTCTCCCCTCTCTTTTGCTGTCTCTCTCCCCCCTCTTTTTTGCTGTCTTTCTCCCCCCTCTCTTTTGCTGTCTCTCTCCCTCCTCTCTTTTGCTGTCTTTCTCCCCCTGTCAGGGTTTTTTCCTGTTTTGTTTGCCATGTGCTGCTGGCAGCCATTTTACTCACCTCTCTTCCTAACTATGGTGCATTGTGGGGGATGCTGCTCATTTCCTGCACTTTCTTTTATGACCAGACTGGTGTTCATCATCCGTGTGAGACAGGATGCAGTCTCAGAATTGTGATGTCATCACTTATTATTTAAAGGGCCTCTGTTCAGTATGCTTTGCCTTTGCGTTGTTTAAGACCTGTTTGTGAGAGTTCATGTGTGTTACCTGGCTGCCTGACGTCCTTCCTGGTTCCTGATCCCTGGCTTTTTCCTGACTCTGCTGTTTTCCTTGTTCTTGATTCCGGCTCGTCTGACTATTCGCTTTGGCTCCTGACTTGGCTTGTCTGACTACCAGCTCTGGTTTTGACTCCTGGCTTGTTATTTGACTTGTGGACTTTTTATTATTTTTTGCTATTAATAAAGGTGTGATTATTTTTGCACTTCTCGTCTCAGTCTGATTCCTGGCACCCTGACATTACGCAAAGGCCATGAATCCTGATGGTGCTAATTATCCACCTTTACCTGCCATCATTTCCAGGATGGATGTACAGGATCACCGCTTGGATCAATTTGCACTAGCCCTGCAAACCCTGCTGACTCTGCACATTTGGACCAAAGTATCCCGCAAGTTATGGCTGCTCCTGTTTCCGCTGCTGCCCCTATGCCTACCAGGAGCATGTCCAGTTCTGCACCTCTACCTCAGCAATATGGAGGGGATCCTATTCAGTGCAGAGGGTTTTGAACAAGGGGGGCATTTACTTTGAGATGTTACCTCAGGCGTATCCCTCTGACAGAGCTAAGGTGGGATATCTCATTTCATTACTCTCTGACACAGCTCTTGCCTGGGCTAATCCCTTTTGGGAGACTAATAAACCTGTGATTTCAAATTACCCTGAATTTATGGCCGGCCTCTTTTTGAAGGGTATTTGATGTTCTGGCTCGCTCCTCCTATGCTGCCAAATGACTCATGTCCATTCAGCAAGGTACAAGATCTGTTGCTCAGTATGCTATTGAGTTCCGTACGCTTGCCGCAGAGGTAGGTTGGAACAATGAAGCCCTTGTTGCCGCCTTCTTTCATGGGCTCTCTGATGCTATTAAAGACGAAGTTGCTGCCAGAGATTTACCAGAAGATCTCGAGGGCATTGGTGTCTTTTTTGATCCTAATTGACATCAGACTCAGAGAGAGGCCCTCTTTCAGAAGCCTCCTGTTCCATTGTCTCCTATGTGTTCAGAAGCCTCCTGGTCCCGAGTCACCAGGTACTGCTGAGCCGATTCATTTGGGATTCACACGTCTCTCCGCGGTGGAGAGGGCCTTTAGGAGGAGGGAGGGGCTCTGCCTCTATTGTGGGTTACAGGGCCACCTTTTGAAGTCTTGTCCTACACGGCCGGGAAACACTCACACCTAAGGTGCTGTCGGGGGCAGACCTTGGGTGGTTTATCCTCATCCCCGGAACCGCTTAAGGAGAAACCTTTGGTCATGGTTGTCCTTTCCTGGGTGGACACCTCCATAGTCACTCAGGCTCTTGTTGACTCCAGTGCTGCGGGCTATTTCATTGACAGTGCTTTTCTATCAAAGCACTCCATTCCTGTTTTGCCTCGGTCCCTTCCGCTTGCTATTGAGGCCATTGATGGCAGGCCCCTTCAGCCTGCACTCGTTACTCACAAAACTGCTCCGTTGTCCATGGCTGTTGGTGCTCTCCATTTTGAAATCTTCCAGTTCCAGGTGATAAACTCCCCGCATTTTCTGGGTTGTTCTGGGTTATCCCTGGCTCCAAAAGCACAATCCCAGTCTCAACTCGCGCAGGTCTGAAATTTTGTTGTGGTCCCCGCAATGTATTTCCACTTGTCTTCGGAAACCAGTTAAAGTCTTGTGCACTTCTTCAGTATCTCAATTGCCAGAGGAGTACCGAGAGTTCCTAGACATTTTTGACAAGGTGCGTGTCGGTACGTGGCCTCCTCACTGGTCTTACGATTGTGCCATAGACCTGCAACCCGGAGCCATTCCTCCTCGGGGCGGGGTGTACCCTCTGTCTGTTGCAGAGAATTGTGCTATGGAGGAGTATGTTGCCGATGCTCTGTTGTGGGGGATCATTCGCAAATCCTGCTCTCCTGCAGGGGCTGGCTTCTTCTTTGTGAAGAAAAAGGGTGGCGAGTTAAGACCATGCATCAATTATAGGGGTCTTAAACATCTTACCATTAAGAATGCTTACCCTATTCCGCTCATTACAGAACTCTTTGACCACCTCAAGGGAGCTACGGTCTTTACTAAACTTGATTTGAGAGGAGCGTACAATCTCGTTAGGATTTCATGTCTCCCTCTTGAAACCATTGGTTTGTAATCAGTTTACCACTGTGTTTCCTCGTCCCCGTCCTATCTTTGTTGACAACCATGAGGAGTATGAGGTCAGCAGCATTATTGACTCTTGTATGTCCAGGGGCCGTGTACAGTATTTGGTTCACTGGAGGGGCTACGATCCGGAGAAGCGTTCTTGGGTTCCCTCCTCTGATGTTCATGCTCCCGCCCTCCCATGCACATTTCCCAAATAACCCTTTTGTCCTTCCGTGGGGGAGAGGTCGTTGAGGGGAGGGTACTGTCAGGGTTTTTTTCCTGTTTTGTTTGCCATGTGCTGCTGGTAGCCATTTTACTCACCTCTCTTCCTGACTATGGTGCATTGAGGGGGATGCTGCTCATTTCCTGCACTTTCTTTTATGGCCAGACTGGTGTGCATCATCCGTGTGAGACAGGATGCAGTCTCAGAATTGTGATGTCATCACTTATTATTTAAAGGGCCTCTGTTCAGTAAGTTTTGCCTTTGCGTTGTCTCAGACCTGTTTGTGAGAGTTCCTGTGTATTACCTGGCTGCCTGACGTCCTTCCTGGTTCCTGATCCCTGGCTTGTTCCTGACTCTGCTGTTTTCCTTGTTCCTGATTCCAGCTCGTCTGACTATTCGCTTTGGCTCCTGACTCGGCTTTTCTGACTACCAGCTCTGGTTTTGACTCCTGGCTTGTTATTTGACTTGTGGACTTTTTATTATTTCTTGCTATTAATAAAGGTGTAATTATTTTTGCACTTCTCGTCTCAGTCTGATTCCTGACACCCTGACACCCCCTCTCTTTTGCTGTCTCTCTCCCCCCTCTCTTTTTATGTCTCTCTCCCCCTCTTTCTTTTGCTGTGTCTCTCTCCCTCTCTCTATTCCCCCTCTTCTGCTTTCTCTATCCCTCCTCTTTAGAGCTCTCTGTCTCTCACACCTGGCCCCACCCACATCATGCCTGGCCACGCCCACATCACACCCAACCAGCCACCCCACACTGCATCCATCCGGTCACGCCCACTCCTCACCCGCCTGGCCATGCCCACTCCACCACACGACGCCAGGTCAGTTGGAAGGCCAGGTGTGTTTGTCCTCGCGTGCAGTCTCTACTGCGCATGACAGCTTCGGACAAACACACTTTTATTATATAGGATGTAGACAGTAGCCCACACTTTATAGTTTTACATAACTGCGTAATGTTTAACATTGCAAAGTTTATTGCAGCTTCTGACTTTTGAAACAAAAACATACTTTTTTAACAGTTAGTTTTTTAGGTGTAGGTGTTTTTTTTAGAATAGGATTTTTTTTTGACTGGCAAAAGAGCTAAATCACATATGCCTTTTTCAGGGCGTTCATTTTTTTGGGAGTTAGTTTTTTCTAGTTTAGTTTTTTTTTTTAAAGATTTTTTTTTTGACTTGTAAAAGAGCTAATATGCCCTTTTCAGGGAATACTTATTTTGCCAGTTAGGTTTTTTTAGCATAGAATTTTTTTAAGATATGATTTATTTATTTTTAATGCAAAAAATAACACTGCCTGACAAATGCCTTTCTAAGGGCATTTTTTTTAGGACAGTTTATTCTAATCTCTATACTACAGGAACTTTCAGAAACAAACTTGCCCAAAATACCATGAGAATTTTTAGCATTTTTGCTATCACTCCATTAAACAGAAATAGAGACTTGTTTTGTTTTTATTTACCTATTTACCCATTTTGGTATATTTCATGCCACCATTTCACTGCTAAATGTAAATAATCAAATAAAAAAATGTGTTAATTTTTTCACAAACTTTGAAATTGAAATTATTTACATACTGATTGTGGCATTTTCAATCATCAAGGCCTAAGTGAAACAAGGTTATCCCTATGTAAAGAAATGAATCAACAAAGAAACATTTTGTATTTGTATTCATGTCTACAAACAAAATATTGCTTTAGTAGAAATGGGCAAGAAACACTGTATTTCTACTGCACGTAAAAAAGGGTCAAGGGCATTCAAGCTAGCACAAGAATTTTTTTCCCTCCTAAACTCTGAAACCATAGTAACTCTATATAAAGCATGTGTCTTTATCATAGACCACTGTGAATGATTGTATTGTGTAACCATTACAAAGAACATATTTTCCTTTTTGGACTCCTTAAAGGGACAGTCAACACCAGAATTTTTGTTGTTTAAAAAGATAGATAATCCCTTGATTACCCATTCCTCAGTTTTGCATGATCAACACTGTTATAGAAATACAATTTTTTCCTCTGTGATTACCTTGTATCTAAGGGGGATATTTATCAAGCCGTCAACCGCAAATAAGCGTAATTGTTGCAAGCTTGATCCAACCTAGTTATCAAAGCCTACAGACCGGCAAAAGTTGAAATTTGTGACATAACATACAATCCGCCGGTCTCAATTCAATGCAGATCGATGCTTACATCATTACAGATGTTCCGAATACACATTCGGCTCTATTTGACACTTTTTCCCATTTATCAAATTTCTAAAATTTACGCTTGCGGCTATTCCGGCCCAGCGTACCTGGTTTTCAATCCACAACCCTGGAGGCTGCGGATGCCATAGAAATCAATGGGAATCTGAAAGCAGTGAAAGCTTATGTTCGATGCTGCCAGATATCCCATTGATTTATATGGTTGAAAACAAGTTACGTTTACACCTAACACCCTAATAAGCCCTGAGTCTAAACACCCCTAATCTGCCGCCCCGACATCACCGCCACCTATATAAAGTTATTAACCCCTATCCCACCACTCCCAGACCCCGCCGCCACTAAATAAATGTATTAACCCCTAAACCTCTGGCCTCCCACATCACTAATACTAACTAAACCTATTAACCCCTAAACCGCCAGCCCCCCATATCGCCATAAACTAAATTAAGCTATTAACCCCTAAATCTAAAAAACCCGCTAACTTTAAATTAAAATTACAACATTCCTATCTTAAAATAAATTTAAACTTACCTGTAGATTTAAAATAAACTATTTTTAAACTATTAAATAACCTACCCTAACTATTATACTACAATTAAATTAAACTAGCGATTAAATAAACTAAATTACATATTAAAAAACCTAACCCTACTCAAATTATTTAAATCTACTATTAAACCTTATTACAAATTAAAAAATTACCAAAATAAATAAATGCTAAGTTACAAAAAATAAAAAAACACTAAATTACGTGGAAACCCCCCCCCACACATTATCAAAAATAAAAAAGAATTACACCTAATCTAACAGCCCTATCAAAATAAAAAAAGCCCCCCCAAAATAAAAAACCCTAGCCTACAATAAATTACCAATGGCCCTTAAAAGGACCTTTTGTGGGGCAGAGAGAGAGAGCAAAAGAGAGGGGGGAGAGAGAGAGCAAAAGAGAGGGGGAGAGAGCAAAAGAGAGGAGGAGGAGAGAGAGAGAGAGCAAAAGAAAGGAGAGAGCAAAAGAGAGGGGCAGAGAGAGACAGCAAAAAAAAGAGGGGGAGAGAGCAAAAGAAAGGGGGAGAGAGAGAGAGCAAAAGAGAGGGAGAGAGAAAGCATGCAAAAGAAAGGGGGAGAGAGAGCAAAAGAGGGGGGAGAGAGAGCGCATAAGAGAGGGGTGAGAGAGAGAGCAAAAGAGAGGGGGAGAGAGAGAGAGCAAGGGGGGCGCTGTACTGCAAAAAATGGCCTGTGTACACGTGCTTTAGGACTAGTATATATATATATATATATATATATATATAAGGAAGAGGAAGAAACAGCCGGCACCCTCTCCAGAAATAAAAGCATAAACTTTATTGGTCATATATTGTTAAAACAGCCAGATAACGTCTGACATGTTTCGTCCGGATAGTCTTAATCATAGACGTATCTGATTAAAAAGAGACATCTGCTATTTAAAATCAATGCTGTGAGCCCATTGGGTCAAAAAAGTGCACATGTGGCCTAGATTAACACACCCCTAGCAATGACCAACCCCATTTAACCCTCAAATCATTTAAGTGAACACTTTATAGCAATAAAGTTAAATCTTTACAAAAATACATAAATACATTGCCCTTATACTAGAGCTCCTTACAATTATTAATGGGTCAAATGTTACAACAAAAAATGGGACAGCAAAAAATGTTACAACAACAAACATATCGATATATATAAGATGGGGCAAAGAGAGAGAACAAACACGTATACCGTAAATGTATTTTATTATCAGAGGTGTGACCAAGAAACTAGGTGACTTCCTCCACTCTCAGTAACATTGCCAAACTGATTCTATCTTGAATACACTGACATAACATTAAACACTGTAAATGCAAAAGTGCCCTATCAATATGTGATGTATATGAATAAGAATATGAATATTTAACATAAATATGTGTATTAAGTGTTGTCTGTATTAAAAGGTGACAGGATGGAACCACTATAACCCCATTGTCATTGAAAATTTGTAGAATAAACCAATAACACGTCTAACATGATAGGTCTACATATTTGACAATTTTATGGATATAGTAATTAATAATAATTATTCCCAGTAATTGATCACATCATATACACTGTTGCAGCCCTGTGGGACCCTTGTTTACAGAGTGAAAATCCAAAAGGCCTCCCTCTTGTGTAGAAACTTAGTTGTGTCACCTCCTTGTTTGGGGGTTCTGACTCTTTCTGTAACCATCCATTTAAGTAGTTAACTGTCACTGTGATGATCGATAACAAAATGTTTTGCCAATTCAGAACTGTGTTCAGGGCCGGATTTCCCATTAGGCACAGTAGGCATGTGTCTACAAGCGCCTTGCAGTGAGGGGCGCCTGCCTGTCAGTAATAAAAAAAAAAAAAAAAAAAGCTCCATGCTGATGTGTAGCAGACAGTTTTTGTTGAAGGAATGAAAGCTTCAGAACAACAGGTTAAGACTGTACAAGGCTTCTAATGCTGCCTAGAATGACAACATAACAAGCAGAGCACTTTAACCCTTGGCTACCAGAGAGGATTGCAGTGTATTCACTTGTTATGTGCTGTAGGGCATTTTGATAGCCAGGGGGTTAAATTCTGCTTCAGGATGAATGTTTCTGTTCTATAAAGGCCTTGGAGGTGAGGAGGTTATGTGGGACTAGCTGCTCTGCTCTTTATTACAAGCTGCCAATTGTGATTTACAGCGTTTAGGGCACTTTGACAACAAAGTTTGTAGACTGTAAGGCTGTAAAATGTGTATGTGTGTAAACCACTCACATGGCATATTTGTTTGTATGTATGTGTAGTATATATATATATATATATATATATATATATATATATATATATATATACATACACACACATCACATCACACATCATACATACACACCCTAATCTGTTGTTTTATCAAGTAAGTGTGGTATTTTTGTGTTTTGTAGTAAATTGAATTTCTAATTTTAAACACATTTGTTGACCCCTGGATTACATATAATCTACAACATTCATGTAGCGGAAAAAATACCTACATTTTATATTTTCTTCCACTGGCTGCAAAGGTTGCTGATGAACTTGCATGCTGCTAGTTTTAATATTGCTATTGTTTACACAAAACTGTGTTTAACTCCAACAAAATGTTAAGCACATAGTCAAAGTCATCTCCAGAAAAGCAATACACTAATGGCTTGTCAATAAACATGTCCTATGAGCCCATCTGGGTCTGCACAGATGTGTATTGCTGTCTCAGAACTGACATTGACTATGGCCTAGATTTAGAGTTTTGTCGGTAAGGACCCGCGTAGCTAACGCCGGCTTTTTTCTGGCTGCACCATAAAAATAACTCTGGTATTGAGAGTCCACATAAAGGCTGCGTTAGGCTCCAAAAAAGGAGCGTAGAGCATTTTTAACGCAGCTTCAACTCTCGATACCAGAGTTGCTTACGCAAGCGGCCAGCCTCAAAAACGTGCTCGTGCACGATTCCCCCATAGAAAACAATGGGGCTGTTTGAACTGAAAAAAAAACTAACACCTGCAAAAAAGCCGCTTTCAGCTCCTAACGCAGCCCCATTGTTTTCTATGGGGAAACACTTCCTACGTCTGCACCTAACACTCTAACTTGTACCCCGAATCTAAACACCCCTAACCTTACACTTATTAACCCCTATTCTGCCGCCCCCGCTATCGCTGACCCCTGCATATTATTATTAACCCCTAATCTGCCGCTCCGTAAACCGCCGCTACTTACATTATCCTTATGTACCCCTAATCTGCTGCCCTAACATCGCCGACCCCTATATTATATTTATTAACCCCTAATCTGTCCCCCACAACGTCGCCTTCACCTGCCTACACTTATTAACCCCTAATCTGCCGAGCGGACCTGAGCGCTACTATAATAAAGTTATTAACCCCTAATCCGCCTCACTAACCCTATAATAAATAGTATTAACCCCTAAAGCTAAGTCTAACCCTAACACTAACACCCCCCTAACTTAAATATAATTTTAATCTAACGACATTAATTAACTCTTATTAAATAAATTATTCCTATTTAAAGCTAAATACTTACCTGTAAAATAAACCCTAATATAGCTACAATATAAATTATAATTACATTGTAGCTATTTTAGGATTAATATTTATTTTACAGGCAACTTTGTAATTATTTTAACCAGGTACAATAGCTATTAAATAGTTAAGAACTATTTAATAGCTAAAATAGTTAAAATAATTACAAAATTACCTGTAAAATAAATCCTAACCTAAGTTAGAATTAAACCTAACACTATACTATCATTAAATTAATTAAATAAAATACCTACAATTACCTACAATTAAACCTCAATCAGATTGAGCTTGCATTCTATTGGCTGATCGGATCAGCCAATCGGATTGAACTTGATTCTGATTGGCTGATTCCATCAGCCAATCAGAATATTCCTACCTTAATTCCGATTTGGCTGATAGAATCCTATCAGCCAATCGGAATTCGAGGGACGCCATCTTGGATGACGTCATTTAAAGGAACCGTCATTCCTCGTTCAGTCGTCGGCCAGGATGGATGTTCCGCGTCGGAGGTCTTCAGGATGCTGCCGCTCCGCTCCAGATGGATGTCAATAGAAGATGCCGCCTGGATGAAGACTTCAATCGGATGGAAGACCTCTTCTGCCCCGCTTGGATGAAGACTTCAATCGGATGGAAGACCTCTTCTGCCCCGCTTGGATGAAGACTTCTACCGGATCATGGACATCTTCAGCCCCCCGCTTGGGCTTGGATCAGGACATCGGAGGAGCTCTTCAGGACGGATCGGTGAACCTGGTATGGTGAAGATAAGGTAGGAAGATCTTCAGGGGCTTAGTGTTAGGTTTATTTAAAGGGGGTTTGGGTTAGATTAGGGGTATGTGGGTGGTGGGTTGTAATGTTGGGGGGGGTATTGTATGTTTTTTTTACAGGCAAAAGAGCTGAACTTCTTGGGGCATGCCCCGCAAAGGGCCCTGTTCAGGGCTGGTAAGGTAAAAGAGCTTTTAACTTTAGTAATTTAGAATAGGGTAGGGCATTTTTTTATTTTGGGGGGCTTTGTTGTTTTATTAGGGGGCTTAGAGTAGGTGTAATTAGTTTAAAATTGTTGTAATATTTTTCTTATGTTTGTAGATATTTTTTTATTTTTTGTAACTTAGTTCTTTTTTATTTTTTGTACTTTAGTTAGTTTATTTCATTGTAGTTATTTGTAGATATTGTATTTAATTAATGTATTGATAGTGTAGTGTTAGGTTTAATTGTAGGTAATTGTAGTTATTTTATTTAATTAATTTAATGATAGTATAGTGTTAGGTTTAATTGTAACTTAGGTTAGGATTTATTTTACAGGTAATGTTGTAATTATTTTAACTAGGTAACTATTAAATAGTTCTTAACTATTTAATAGCTATTGTGCCTGGTTAAAATAATTACAAAGTTGCCTGTAAAATAAATATTAATCCTAAAATAGCTATAATATCATTATAATTTATATTGTAGCTATATTAGGATTTATTTTACAGGTAAGTATTTAGCTTTAAATAGGATTAATTTTTTTAATAAGAGTTAATTAATTTCGTTAGATTAATATTATTATATTTAATTTAGGGGGTGTTAGTGTTAGGGTTAGACTTAGCTTTAGGGGTTAATACATTTATTAGAATAGTGGTGAGCTCCAGTCGGCAGATTAGGGGTTAATAATTGAAGTTAGGTGTCGGCGATGTTAGGGAGGGCAGATTAGGGGTTAATACTATTTATTATAGGGTTAGTGAGGCGGATTAAGGGTTAATAACTTTATTATAGTAGCGGTGCGGTCCGCTCGGCAGATTAGGGGTTAATAAGTGTAGGCAGGTGGAGGCGACGTTGAGGGGGGCAGATTAGGGGTTAATAAATATAATATAGGGGTCGGAGGTGTTAGGGGCAGCAGATTAGGGGTACATAAGGATAAAGTAGGTGGCGGCGCTTTGCGGTCAGCAGATTAGGGGTTAATAAGTGTAGGTAGCTGGCGGCGACATTGTGGGGGGCAGGTTAGGGGTTAATAAATATAATATAGGGGTCGGCGGTGTTAGGGGCAGCAGATTAGGGGTACATAAGTATAACGTAGTTGGCGGTCGGCAGATTAGGGGTTAAAAAAATTTAATCGAGTGGCGGCGATGTGGGGGGATCTCGGTTTAGGGGTACATAGGTAGTTTATGGGTGTTAGTGTACTTTAGAGTACAGTAGTTAAGAGCTTTATAAACCGGCGTTAGCCCAGAAAGCTCTTAACTACTGACTTTTTTCTGCGGCTGGAGTTTTGTCGTTAGATTTCTAACGCTCACTTCAGACACGACTCTAAATACCGGAGTTAGAAAAATCCCATTGAAAAGATAGGATACGCAATTTATGTAAGGGGATCTGCGGTATGGAAAAGTCGCGGCTGAAAAGTGAGCGTTAGACCCTTTTTTTGAGTGACTCCAAATACCAGAGTTAGCCTAAAACCAGCGTTAGGAGCCTCTAATGCTGGTTTTCACGGCTAACGCCAAACTCCAAATCTAGGTCTATGTGTTTAACTCTTTTGCAAGAGGCTAACACACTTCTGTGCAAGCAGTAGTGCAATAATAAAATGCCCTAGCAAACAGTCACATTTTATTTCCCTTTAAATAGGGTTTTCTTTAGAATATTTTGCATTAAAAGTTTAACATGTTTTGTTTTTGTTATACATAATAGAAATTGTATGGCCATTTGAGTCAAGTGAATATTGATTTTTGGTGTAGCTTCCATTACAACAAATATTGCATTTGGTGTGTGTATTTGTGTATCTCCATAAAAGGGAAAATGTAATTTTACATCCAATATTTATTTTTAGTTGTCCTAAATAATAATAAAAAAATTCCTCATTTTTTTGCACTTTTTGGGGTGGGGGGGGGGCGCTTCAGGTTTTTGTGCCTACAGGCACCTGAGATGTAAATCCGGCCCTGACTGTGTTATGATCTTTTTATATCTGACAGGTGTTGTCTGATTTTTTTCTCGTACTTCACGAGTAGTGCATCCTACGTACTGTTTGTTATTGCAGCTACACCAAATGATGTGCACTACGTTTTTACTCCTGCAATTTACACATGACCCAAGTATGTTTTGCCAGTAGCAGAGCTCTTAAAGCTATCCTTCTTACTTATGTGGCTACAAGGAATGCATGGACCATACCCACATCTAAACATGCCCTTATTTTCTAGCCACGCACTGCCTGTGTTTCTGGTGTGAAGATCACTGTGTGACAAAATATTTCCAATGGTGATCCCCCTTCTGTATGAAAAACGGCATCCATGTTCTACCATGCTACGAAATTTGTCATCTGCTGTAAGCATTGGTAAATGTCTGCGAAATAACCTTACATATTTGTTCGTAGTTAGTAGAATAGTGGGTCACAAAGGTAATGGGCAGTTTAGTAGATGATATAGACTTTCCTCTATTCACATCTTTTAAAAGGACAGCCCTATCCTGATCGTCAATCTCTGTCTTAGCTCTCAAGATTGTTTCCCTTTTGTATACCCTAGCTAAAAGTCTATTTACTAGGTCCTGGCTCTGTTTCTCAAAGTCCTGTTTATCTGAACAATTGCATTTAGTTTGAGTGAACTGACCCTTCGCTATGGTAAAGGGAACTCTTTTCGGGTGGAAACTTTTGCCATATAGCAAGTTATTGCCTGATATGGGCTTTCTGTATATAGTAGAATCAACTAGATGGGTGACTACATTGGCTACCAAGGTCTCATCCAGGTAATTAATTTTGATGTTATCAAATTCAAAGGTGAATCTTAACCCCCAAGGGTTGCTATTCACATACTCAACAAAGTTCACAGCACAATGAATTGATGATATGTCTTAATATTACTGTGACAAAAATTGGCATCTCCATAGATGTAAGTGGCCTCCCATCATCCCATTACAAGATTCGCGTAGGAGGGGGCAAATTTAGCACCCATGGTTGTGCCTCTCTTCTGGAGATACCAATTATTGTCAAAGGAAAAATAGTTGTGTGTCAGTAGGAAGTGTGTTATTGTTAACAAGTAATACACAAACTCTGCTGAGTAATTAGTCATGGTGTTCAAAAAATATGTAATGGCCTCTATTCCTATGTCATGTGGTATGGATGAATAAAGGGACACCACATCAATGGTTAGCCTAACAAAGCAATTGTCCCAAGTCAGATTTTCAATTTTTTTGTAATAGGTGTTTTGTGTCTCTCAGGTAACTGTGTAAATTTAACAACGTTTGTAAAATACTGTCAAGCCACTCAGAGAGTTTCTCACATAATGAACCTATGCCAGACACAATTGGTCTTCCCTTTACTGCCTCTAGGGACTTGTGAACTTTGGGGAGTACATGGAAAATAGGAGCGACTGGATTCTTGACCATACGAAAGTCAAACGTATTACGATGTTCTACCTCTGATAAATCCCTGTCAGTATTACTGGACAAGGTGTCAATACTTTATGCCAGGGGTATCAAACTTAAAGTATCTGGGGGCCACTGGCCAAGTGTTCTTCTCCCATGGGGGCTGCTTGAACTTAGTAAGTGCTCCGAAACTGGATATTATAGGAAATGGAAGTGACATTTATCCAAGTAGTAGTTAGTTGTAGCCCACAATAGACATACACAGTTGTATATTTATCTTGTGAGTACAAAGTGAAGTTATTATCTTGGTACTGTATAGCAACACAAAAAGTGACATTTACCCAATGCAGTGTGTGGTAGGAGTCTACACTGGATGCTTTGTCTTTATATTTGTCTTGTGAGTGCCTATATAGAATAGAATATCAACTAGTTACACCTCTTAGAACCCTAAAATAAACTGACAGCTCAAAATAATGTTTTACCTATTAAACAAGGGAGGGCCAGATGAAACTATCTTGAGGGCCACATTTGGCCCTGGGGCCTGTACTTTGAGACCACTGCTTTATGCATTTGAATATTTAGTGCCCTTGTTTAGGCTAGCGTGAAACATATTTGGTTCTTTATTAAATACAACTGTCTTTTTTGGTGGTCGTTCGAGCTTCAAAATAGATTTAACTGTACTGTCAATCCTATTTGTTGAAGCACTCTCAAGTGTTTCTTTGTCAGTATTTTCAGAATTGTCTCCTGAGTCAGTGTTCCCTGATATGTTAGTATTTGATGTGTTCTTGTTCTTTGTGTTTTGCCACTTTTGTCTGGAATTCCTATTCCTTCCTTGACCTACTTCTAGGTCTTTTTTGCCACATGTAAACCCTATGTTGGTTAAAGTCTGCTACATCCCTTACAAATTTTTCATGTTTGGTTTTAATTAGATCCTTTTTTAGCACTACTATAGTATCTTTGAGTATGAAATCATACTCTTCTTACTTAGATTCTAGATCGCATGAATCTAATTCTATTTGTAAACTCTCTATTTGTTCCCTAACCACTCTTAGTTGTTCATCTTTGTATTCAATAATCAAAACCATCAATGTAAAAGAACAGTCAGAAAGGGATTCATTCTATTTTTCTATGAAAACCTTGTCTTCTAGGTCTTAGCCCCCTAGGGATGATTCATAGATGGATGCATCATTCCAAAGTCCATTTATCCCATTTTAATTTTTTTTCTTTTTTCATGAGATATTCCATGTTTTGGAATCTATCTCCTAGGAGGTTAGCACTTTTGTTAAATATTTTTTCAAAATCTTGTTCAAACTATTCTAGATTAGCTATAGATGTAAGATAATAAAATTCAGACTGTTCAGTGTCATATTGCTGTGACATGGTGACTAAGTCACAATAACACTCAAAAGGCAAAAAATGTGTATAAAGTACGAGGTGCAAAGTACAAAATATAGAATACATTAAACTACATAACAGATACAACATGCAAGATGCAAAATGCAGAATGTCAAATACAATATGCAATGTACAGTTGTCACCAATAAATAATGGAATATAGACACTTGAAATTAACAAGATCAACAGATCATATTATTAGATATCCTGTTAGATGTACTAGAGAAGAAGGTGGTCAGCAAGGACCAAGTTAATCATTATTGAAAACCAAAAAACATGGTGGTAATCAAAATGCTTTAAAATCAGTTCAAATCAGCCAATACAATTTAAGCAACTCTCATCCTATTGGTTGATTTGAATTTTTCAGCCAATAGGAATGCAATGATACCCCAATATAAAAGGGGTACCTTGCATTCAAGCTTCAGTGTGTGGCGATGATCGCATGAAGAGGAGACTCCGTGCTGGATGTCGTCATCTCTGCTGGTCCTTTTCAGCTCTGCGCCGCCACAGCTCTGCGCCACTGGGATGAAGATAGAAGATGCCCCAGCGATGGAGGAAGATGTTGCTGCCTGGATGAATACTTCTCGCCGCCTTGATGAAGATGGATGTCCAGACTTCAGAAACTGTTAGTAGACTTTATGGGGTTAGTGTCAGGTCTTTTTTTTGGGGGGGGGGGGGTTTATACATTAGGACTTTTTTTTATTTGTATGTGCACAAAAGAGCTATGGGGCAATGGGTAGCTTTTTTTTTTTTTTAGACTTAGGTTTTTTTATTTTGGGGGGTTGGTTGAGTGGGGTGGTTTACTTTTAGGGGAGACTGTAATTTTATTACATAAAAGAGCTGTTTAACTTAGGGCAATGCCCTACAAAAGGCCCTTTTAAGGGCTATCGCTAGTTTATTGATAGATTAGGGGGTGTTTTTATTTTAGGGTAGCTTTTTTTGTTTTTATAGGGCTATTAGATTAGGTTTAATTTTTATTATTTTGGATAATTTCGTTTATTATTTTTTGTAATTTAGTGTTTTGCGATGTGGGAGGCCGGCGGCTTAGGGATTAATAGTTTTAGTTTAGTATTATCAATGTGGGAGCCGGCGGTTTAGGGGTTAATAGATTTATTTTAGTAGTAGCGCTGTGGGGGGCCGGTGGTTTAGGGGTTAATAGATTTTTTATAGCAGTAGCAAAGTGGGGGGCTGGCGGTTTAGGGGTTAGTAGGTTTTTTATAGTAGTAATGATATGGGGGGCCAGCAGCTTAGTGGTTAATAGATTTATTTAGTGTTGGCGATGTGGAGGGTTGGCAGTTTAGGGGTTAATATGTTTATTTAGTGTTTGCTATGTGGGTGGCCTGTGGTTGACGGGTAAATAAGTTTAATATAGTATTTGCGATGCGGTGGGATGGCGGTTTAAGGGTTAATAGTGTAGTTTATGGGTGTTAGTGTATTTTGTAACATTTTTGCTATGAGTTTGGTGAAACATTTTTATTTTGCAAAATCCATAACTACAGGTCTCAGATAGCGGAATGAATTGCGGTGACATAAGCTATAACGCTAGCATTATAGCTTGACCGCACAACCTGTAATACTGGCGCAATGAAAATCCTGCACTCAAAAGCCATTTTTTGAGTGCAGAATGGAGAGTTGCGTTAAGGCTAAAATGCTAGCGGTATAGCTGTACTGCCGCGACTTGTAATACGGGAGACCTGCATATACTGCGCGCAATGTCCAATTTTTCAGCGGTATAGCCGTACCGCAAAACTTGCAATTTTGCTGATTATTTGTATGAGAGACATATCGCTACTCGCAGGGACATTCCATTTATTGATAGAATTCCATGAGTAGGCGTAGAAAACCATGTCTTGACCAATTCATTTTTTTACAATCTGGGTCTTTGGGAGCTCTTTTTTAGTCCCTTCCAGCTTGCATCAATTCAGGGTGAGTTTGTCCCTATTTGGGAAACTTGAGATATGTGTACTGATTTGCTTACCTTGTCTAAAATTAATATATCGTCTGACCTGTCTTCAGGTTTAGATTCTTTAGCTTTTCTCATAGCCAATCAAGTTGCCTATTGCAGTTCTGTTGTCAAGTTTGGACTTTTTCTGAGTATGTAGGACAAGGTGTTGGATTCAAATAATCTGCTATATCTCCGATAAGCAGTTCTCCATATCCAAAGCTCAAATGGGGCTTTGCTTGTTTAAGGTATTTTGCTGTCATATATGAATCAGACCAAAATTTGTATGGCAACTGGAAGTATGTCAGAATGTGTCTGCCCATTTTCCTTGAGGAAGGAATCTTTTTCTCAGCTGCACCATTCATTTCTGGACCATATGGTACGGTTTGCAAGCATTCTGTCTCTTTCTAATATGGTGTGACATATTCACAGCCATTGTCAGCAGCTTGAGGCTTCCTGCCAAAACCTTCTTAATATTTGTCACATAGACATTTCACTTCTCTGCAGCTTCTGCCTTGTCCTTCAAGAGATAAGCCACACACTATTTACAGAACTTATTAATCAAATCTAGTACATAACATTATGCTGGCAATACATTGGTTGGATTAGGCAATATATATAATTAGAGGCTTTATTAAGATCTTCTTGCTCATTTCTTTTACCCTTCTCAATTAAATTACTTTCATATGCTTCTCCAAGGCTTTATGTGTATTTTTCTTTTTAAACCATTCTTCTGTAGGTCAAAAATCATCTACATGTCTCTGTGTTCATTTTTTTAATACTACAAGAGTTTGGCCCTGAGAAATGTTTAGCTGTTTTGGTCTGTTACTCCCATCCAACATTATTTCATTGTGCATTCAAAATTTATAACTTTCATCATTCTTTTTCTTTTTGTTTAAGGTTTATTTGTACCTATGATTGGTTAAGCTGAAACATTAAAACTTTCAGTAAATTCAGGTAAGCAATTTCATCTAATACCTTGGTATTCAATGCCTTTGCTTCTGAAATGCATTGTAGGAATCCTCTTCCTTTCCCTTGTTTAGCCAGTCTGCTTTAATTAGCTATGTTCACCATATCTGAAGAATTCTAGTCTAATTATTTGAAGAAATTAGAATCTTTGCACATGTGGGATGTTGCACTTGAATACAAAAAAAAAAACAGATTATTATTCATATCAGTTTTGGTTGGATTTGTTTATGCAGCGCTTGTCTGATGCACAAAAATCCCATTTAAATATGTTCTTTGTTGACATGTATTTTTCCTTTTCTTGTTATTGCCTCCAACTTTCCAATGATTGTTTGCTTTGTTCTCCGCAGATACAACAGCTATTGCTTTTGCCCTTTTCATATTCAAATTGAGTCTCTTTTCCTTAGGAATAGGTAAATTTGTTTCCTAATTTGTAACGATCAGTCGTTCATAAAGAAAGTGCCAGTGTTTCAGCCCTAAAGAATTTTCTACTCTTCTAGATGAATCTTCATTTAATTCTAATTTAAAATATTTTAGAATGTTTCTAGGACTTGAACCAAATAATTATTATTTTCTGACAGACTGGATACAATTAGGATCACTTTATCTGTCTCATTACATTTCTTGCCAATAGAGTCTTAGGGCGCCATTTAGTCACATCATTTCAGGTCCGCCTGAAAAAGAAGTTAAGAAGCAGCAGGCAATTGACCACCAGTGACCAGGGAGAGGCATTGCACAAGCATTTTACCAGAAATGCTTGTGCAATGTTAAATGCTTGTGCAATGTTAAATGCTGTCGGCATTTAGCGAGGTCGAGCGAGGTCCACTCGACTGTTGTTAAAAGGACACTGAAATCTTTTCTTTTGTGATTCAGATAGAGCATGCAATTTTAAGCAACTTTCTAATTTACTCCTGTTATAAAATTTTCTTTGTTCTCTTGCTATCTTTATTTGAAAAAGAATGCATCTAAGTTGTTTTTTTGGTTCAGTACTCTAGACAGCACTTTCTTATTGGTGGATGAATTTATCCACCAATCAGCAAGAACAACCAAGGTTGTTCACCAAAAATGGGCCGGCATCTAAACTTACCAGTGAGAGGCTGGTGAGGCAGTGGCTAGGATATCCTTTGTTGAAGAAATAGCAATGCACATGGGTGAGACAATCGCATGAGGTATCTGTGCTGCCACTAATCAGCAGATACTGAGCATATTTAGATATTATTTTCAACAAAGGATATCAAAAGAATGAAGAAAATTAGATATTGGATGTAAATTGGAAAGTTATTTAAAATTGCATATCGGTTTCATATGGGTTTCATGTCCCTTTAAATGGTGTCTTGGAAAACTTGTCAACTTAGTAAACATCTGATTTTAGTCTAAACAGATTCTAACAGAAACTCTTGCCAGATAACACAATGCTTGCTCATATTATGAGATCTAGAAATCCATGCCCATTAAAATATGTTTAAAACATACTTTTTACTTTAATGCTGCAAATTATGCTTATAGATGCTTTCATTATTCAGTAAATATAAAAATGTCTTGATCCAGTGGCGGCTGGTGAAATTTAAAGATGGTGGGGCGCTTGACCCCACCCCTTTAAATAAAGCCACACCATCAGATGGCACTACCATTTCAATAATTAAATAAATAAAAGGTAGACAGAAACACAGAAAAGCACTCGGGGGGAGAGGGAGAGAGAGACGGGGGGAGAGAGACACAGAGGGTTAGAGAGAAAGATAAAGAGAGACAAAATCACACACAGAGGGTTAGAGAGAGAGAAAGAGAGAGACACAATCACACGCAGAGGGTTAGAGAGAGAGAGAAAGAGAGAGACACAATCACACACAGAGGGTTAGAGAGAGAGAAAGAAAGAGAGAGACACAATCACACACAGAGGGTTAGAGAGAGAGAGAAATAAAGAGAGAGACACACACAATCACACACAGAGGGTTAGAGAGAGACACAATCACATACAGAGGGTTAGAGAGAGACACAATCACACACAGAGGGTTAGAGAGAGAGAGAAAGAGAGACACAATCACACACAGAGGGTTAGAGCGAGAGAGAAATAGAGAGAGACACAATCATACACAGAGGGTTAGAGAGAAAGAGAGAGAGAGACACAATCACACACAGAGGGTTAGAGAGAGAGAGACACAATCATACACAGAGGGTTAGAAAGAGAGAGAGACACAATCACACACAGAGGGTTAGAGAGAGAGAGAGAGAGAGAGGAAGAGACACAATCACACACAGAGGGTTAGAGAGAGAGAGAGAAAGAGAGAGATACAATCACACACAGAGGGTTAGATAGAGAGAGGGAGACACAATAAAACACAGAGGGTTAGAGAGAGAGAAAGAGACACAATCACACACAGAGGGTTAGAGAGACAAAGAGAGAGAGAGAGACAATCACACACAGAGGGGTAGAGAGAGAGAAAGAGAGAGAGAGACACAATCACACACAGAGGGTTAGAGAGAGAGAGAAAGACACAATCACACACAGAGGGTTAGAGAGAGAGAAAGAGACACAATCACACACAGAGGGTTAGAGAAAGAGAGAGACACAATCATACACAGAGGGTTAGAGAGAGAGAAAGAGAGACGATCACACACAGAGGGTTAGAGAGAGAGAGAGAGAGAGACACAATCACACAGAGGGTTAGAGAGAGAGAGAGAGAAAGAGAGAAACACAATCACACACAGAGGGTTAGAGAAAAAGAGAGAGACACAATCACACACAGAGGGTTAGAGAAAGAGAGAGAGACACAATCACACACAGAGGGTTAGAGAGAAAGAGAGAGAGAGAGAGACACAATCACACACAGGGTTAGAGAGAGAAAGAGAGAGAGACACAATCACTCACAGAGGGTTAGAAAGAGAGAGACACAATCACACACAGAGGGTTAGAGAGAGAGACACACAAATCATACACAGAGGGTTAGAAAGAGAGAGAGAGAGACACAATCACACACAAAGGGTTAGAGAGAGAGAGAGAAAGAAAGAGACACAATCACACACAGAGGGTTAGAGAGAGAGAGAGAGAGAGAAAGAGAGAGACACAATTACACACAGAGGGTTAGATAGAGAAAGAGAGAGAGAGACACACAATCACACAAAGAGGGTTAGAGAGAGAGAAAGAGAGACAATCACACACAGGGTTAGAGAGAGAAAGAGAGAGAGAGACACAATCACACACAGAGGGTTAGAGAGAGAGAGACAATCACACACAGAGGGTTAGAGAGAGAGAAAGACACAATCACACACAGAGGGTTAGAGAGAGAGAAAGAGACACAATCACACACAGAGGGTTAGAGAAAGAGAGAGACACAATCACACACAGAGGGTTAGAGAGAGAGAAAGAGAGACAATCACACACAGTGGTTAGAGAGAGAGAAAGAGACACAATCACACACAGAGGGTTAGAGAGAGAGAAAGAGAGAGACACAATCACACACAGAGGGTTAGAGAGAGAAAGAGAGACAATCACACACAGAGGGTTAGAGAGAGAAAGAGAGAGAGAGACACAATCACACACAGAGGGTTAGAGAGAGAAAGAGAGAGAGAGAGAGACACAATCACACAGAAAGGGTTAGAGAGAGAAAGAGAGAGAGAGACACAATCACACACAGATTGTTAGAGAGAGAAAGAGAGAGAGAGACACAATCACACACAGAGGGTTAGAGAGAGAGAGAGACAAAATCACACACAGAGGGTTAGAGAGAGAGAACGAGAGAGACACAATCACACACAGGGGGTTAGAGAGAGAGAGAAATAGAGAGAGACACACTCATACACAGAGGGTTAGAGAGAAAGAGAGAGAGAGACACAATCACACACAGAGGGTAAGAGCGAGAGAGAAATAGAGAGAGACACAATCATACACAGAGGGTTAGAGAGAAAGAGAGAGAGACACACAATCACACACAGAGGGTTAGAGAGAGAGAGACACAATCATACACAGAGGGTTAGAAAGAGAGAGAGACACAATCACACACAGAGGGTTAGAGAGGGAGAGAAAGAAAGAGACACAATCACACACAGAGGGTTAGAGAGAGAGAGAGAGAGAGAGAGAGAGAGAGAGGAAGAGACACAATCACACACAGAGGGTTAGAGAGAGAGAAAGAGAGAGACACAATCACACACAGAGGGTTAGATAGAGAGAGAGACACACAATCAAACACAGAGGGTTAGAGAGAGAGAGAGAGAGAGAGAGAGAGAGAGAGAGAAAGAGAGACAATCACACACAGAGGGTTAGAGAGAGAAAGAGAGAGAGAGAGAATCACACACAGAGGGTTAGAGAGAGAAAGAGAGAGAGAGACACAATCACACACAGAGGGTTAGAGAGAGAGAGAAAGACACAATCACACACAGAGGGTTAGAGAGAGAGAAAGAGACACAATCACACACAGAGGTTTAGAGAAAGAGAGAGACACAATCACACACAGAGAGTTAGAGAAAGAGAGAGACACAATCACACACAGAGGGTTAGAGAGAGAAAGAGAGAGAGAGACACAATCATACACAGATTGTTAGAGAGAGAAAGAGAGAGAGAGACACAATCACACACAGAGGGTTATAGAGAGAGAGAGATAGAGAGATAGAGAGAGAGACACAATCACACACAGAGGGTTAGAGAGAGAGAGAGAGAGAGAGAGAGAGAGAGAGAAAGAGAGAGACACAATCACACACAGAGGGTTAGAGAAAAAGAGAGAGACACAATCACACACAGAGGGTTAGAGAAAGAGAGAGAGACACAATCACACACAAAGGGTTAGAGAGAGAAAGAGAGAGAGACACAATCACTCACAGAGGGTTAGAAAGAGAGAGACACAATCACACACAGAGGGTTAGAGAGAGAGAGACACAAATCATACACAGAGGGTTAGAAAGAGAGAGAGACACAATCACACACAAAGGGTTAGAGAGAGAGAGAGAAAGGAAGAGACACAATCACACACAGAGGGTTAGAGAGAGAGAGAGAAAGAGAGAGACACAATTACACACAGAGGGTTAGATAGAGAAAGAGAGAGAGAGACACACAATCACACACAGAGGGTTAGAGAGAGAGAAAGAGAGACAATCACACACAGGGTTAGAGAGAGAAAGAGAGAGAGAGACACAATCACACACAGAGGGTTAGAGAGAGAGACACAATCACACACAGAGGGTTAGAGAGAGAGAAAGACACAATCACACACAGAGGGTTAGAGAGAGAGAAAGAGACACAATCACACACTGAGGGTTAGAGAAAGACAGAGACACAATCACACACAGAGGGTTAGAGAGAGAGAAAGAGAGACAATCACACACAGTGGTTAGAGAGAGAGAAAGAGACACAATCACGCACAGAGGGTTAGAGAGAGAGAAAGAGAGAGACACAATCACACACAGAGGGTTAGAGAGAGAAAGAGAGACAATCACACACAGAGGGTTAGAGAGAGAAATAGAGAGAGAGACACAATCACACACAGAGGGTTAGAGAGAGAAAGAGAGAGAGAGAGACACAATCACACACAGAGGGTTAGAGAGAGAGAGAGAGAGAGAGACAAAATCACACACAGAGGGTTAGAGAGAGAGAACGAGAGAGACACAATCACACACAGAGGGTTAGAGAGAGAGAGCTATTGGGACGGCTTCCGGTAGGAGGAGCAAGAAGGTGCAGCAGCTCTGCACTGAATGCTCGCTTGACTGTGGCGACTACACCACGCCGATACGCCAATTGCCCTAGGCTGGGGAAGTCCATATCCTAGCCAGGCCGGAGGGATCACACTCTCTGTCGGCGTTAGGAAGCCTTGCGGGGCTAGTGCCGCTTTGCCCCGGCGATATTGCCAAGCTGCGAGAAAGGAAAATAAAGGAAAGGAAATAAAGGCCCTGCACCTATGCTAAAAGTCTGAATGTCGGGTATGTGAGCTAAGGGTGAGCGGAGTGCCTGTCCTGGTTCCAGCCTGAACAAAACCAAGCGGGGCACGGTGAAGACGGACTCTCGGAGAGGACCGCTTAAGGCACACAACTTACTCAATTGCCGGCTGGGTGTTGTGGTGTGAGGCGGCCCGGAGGAGAATTCCCCGCAAACCACGCAAACCACGCTGAACAGCCCGGGACGAGTACACCCTGGGAGAGACAGAACGTGACCGGGAAAGCTTTGGCAACTTCTGTCGTATGCGATGGGAGGTGACGGATGGCAGTGATAATCGTGTGAGGAAACCGGGCACCACAATTCACTCCTATCGCCTGCATCTCGGCTGCTGCACCCTGGAGAAAAACCGCCCCTGCGCTTGTATGTAAGTCCCGGTCCTGGCTACTGGGTGAAGGTAAGCGGAAAGAGGGGCGGTAGGGACAATACTGACCGGGGGTTTACCAGCATATTAACATGATACCTGAAGGTTTGGATTAGAAATAGCCCGGAGTAATACCAATATCTCGCTTGCCCTGAGCTTATTACTAACCCCAAGGTAAAATCAGAGTGAGGATTGGGGCTACTGGTCAGCCATATTGTTTAAAAAACTGTGTTTATACCACACCAGTGGCGTCTGTTGCAGGGGGACAAACAATCGTGTGCACACCCAAATCTCTGGACATGTTATCTGTGATTCCTATCTGTCAGTGGGGCACTAATTTGTGAGAAACATTGCCGTAGGTCTGACATTAATTCACTGTTGTGCCTGAGTTCCTGAGATGGTTGGTGAAACAGTACTCATCTGAACTAAGACTTTTTCCCTGCTAAAAAGGAGATAATTTACACTCTGCAACCTAATCTGCACTATACTAAGGTGTTAACTTAATGATGCTGTCACACAGCAGGAATAAATGATAGCTGGACGACCCAGTTAACACACTTAGTGTTAGGTAGCAGAGGACTCATGATAATCTGGCTGCATGCTGTTTGTTTCTTATTTTTTGTTCTTTACTGCAGCTAATGATACCGCATGCAAACCTCTTTGCTGTGTCTATTTGGTCAGCTTTTGAATATTATTGCTTGAGTGTCGGCAAAGTGTTGCGCTCTGTATTTCTTAATTTTTTTTTTTTTATTTTTTTTTCCCCTATAGGGTTACAAACCGTGTCTTGAGTTAGCAAAGAAGGTATTTGCATCTTAATATTGATATTTTAGGGAAATATTCTTTTTTTTTTTTTTGCTCTGTTTATTATTATTTTTTTCTTTGTTTATGAAAGCGGCCGCCAATCTCTAGTGGCTGAGTGCTGATAAAAGTGCTCTCCTGCTAATCTCGCTCTCCTTATAGGGATATAAACTAGGTGTTGAAATAGTAAAAGGGTCACTTTAAAGAAAGGGAGGAGAAGGGGAAAAGGAAAAAGAAAATATACATATATTCTGAGGCTATAAATGTTTTTGATGGCTAGGCTGGCATACCCACACTCCAACTCTGGTGCGTAAACTACTTATAAACCAGCTGCTGAATCCTAAACTGGTTAAGTTGATAAACTTTTTGGTTCCTAATCTTCACTGAGCAGGCACTGTCACTTGTTCACGGGGTTACTCCCTAGTATACATGGCCTGGACCACAGTGTCACTCCCTTCACGGTTATAATAGTATTTTTTTGCACTTGCACTTATCTTGCACTTTTTCCCTCACCCCTGGTCACTTCCTATCTTTCCCTTCTATTTTTTTTTTTTCTCTCTCCACCACTTTTTATGAGTAGAATTTATGGATAAATATTTATCCCCTAAACCTCACACAATGCCTGCAAAAGACAGGAAAAAAAGAAACAGTTTAGACGCCAATCCAGACTCCAGGGCTGAGACGAGTGCTCTTAACATAAACAAATCAGATATTGAAGAAATTTCGAAACAAGTAACACAATCATTACTACCCCAATTTGATCTGATTAAAACGGAGATCAATACCCTGGTCTCAGATATGAAGAATTTTTCCTCAAGGTTGTTGGATGCGGAAACTAGAATATCTGAGATCGAGGACACTACGTTTAAATCAGAGCAAATAATTCATCAACATAACAGTAAACTAAATTATCTCAGTGATAAAATTGAAGATCTAGAAGATAGATCGCGCCGCAACAATCTAAGAATTATTGGCTTACCAGAAACCTCTAGCTATCAAGATCTAATTCATTTTGCTGATACAATACTGCCAAAAGTACTTGGAATACAAAAGCAAAACATTCAGGTAGAAAGGGCACACAGAGTTGGCAATATAAAAAACTCATCAGACAACACGACACAGAAACGCCCCATAGTTGTGAAATATCTTAATTTTCAAGACAAGACTGCTATTCTTAGAGCTTATAGGAAATTACAGCAGCTAGAAATAGATCAAAATAGAATCCTGCTGTTTCAGGACTTTTCTTTTCAGACAGCTAGCAAACGAAAAGCCATGGCACCCTACTACACCATGCTTATTAATGGTGGATTCTCGGCCAGGCTACTATATCAAGCTAGAATTAAACTCTTTGTGGATAATGAGTTAATTCTATTAGATACGCCCCAGGAGGCCAAGTCCTTTATAGATAAACATAAAATCGACCAACGGGCCGTTGCTAAGGAATAGGGCTTTAGGCTCCATAACCCGTGTCTTAATATATACTACTACTAGCTGGCAATGACTCGAGGGTATATGGGTGCTTTTTATTTGTCACTTTCACATATTTCCCTTTCATCATGTTTTTTTTGGTGTAACGCATCAGGCAAGAATTATGCTGATGGAACTTAAATATAAGTTTAGATTAGATAAGGATGTGATTAAGTTAAGGTCAACAACATGTTGGGTAATGGCATACGGGGGTGGGGGGGGGTTGGCCGGTGGAGGGTCCCTTCTCTCATTCATCTATTTCTTCTCCCCTTTTTTTTTATTTTTTCTTTCCCCTTTTTTTTTTTTTTCTTTTTTCTCTCTCTCCTGTGGCGTTGGACGTCTCCCAATTATTCTCGCCTAAAGTAAAATACCACAGTTGAAGGTTATATCTTGGAATGTTGGGGGCATCACTAACCCGATAAAAAGAAAGAGAATTCTAAACTACATTAAAAAACAGAAAGCGGATTTAAGTTTACTACAGGAAACTCACCTTACAGAAAGGGAACACAGAAAACTACAAGTTAATTGGCTGCAGGAAGTGATATTCACTCCCTGCGCATCACGTAAAAGGGGGGTAGCAATTCTTGTAAAAAAAGGGACAGATCTAAAAATCATAGCACAGGAACTAGACCCTAATGAGCGTTTTATTATTTTAAAAATAAAGTTGGGTTCCCACATTTATACTATTTGTAATGTATATGGGCCAAATACTGTCGACAAAACTTTTTGGGAAACTTTGAGGACTAAACTTTCGCACTATGTCGATACAACCTAGATAGTTGCTGGAGATTTCAACATGGTTTTTAATAGCATTGATAGATTACAGACCACAAAGCAAACAAGTGTCAAAGTATCCCAAAAAGCAACAAGAATTCTTAGATCATTTTGTCGAGCACTTAAAATTAGGGATATTTGGCGGCACATATTTCCAAATAACCGTGCGTTCACATACGAATCAAAACAGTTCAAATCATTCTCACGCATCGACTATTTTCTTGGGTCAGATAGACTTCTTGGCTCAGTGGCTAAATCGCAAATTGGTGAATTCACTATCTCAGACCATGCTCCTATCTCTTTGGAGATTGGTCTAGGTAACAGTAAATATGAGCCAAGCAGAGGGTACACTTTCCCTCGTTATTTATACAAAAACCCAGCATTTAACAAATTTATCTCTGAAAGATGGAGTGAATATAGGACACAAAATCTTTCACACAGCTCTAAACCAGAAACATTTTGGGAAGCAGCCAAAGCAGTAATCAGGGGAGAACTTAAGCAATATACCTGCAAACTTAGGGCAAATTTACGCTCAAGGGAGATTCAGTTGTCTAACTGCCTCAGCAACTCTTATAACACCTATATAATGACACCTAATGATACTAATTGGCACAGGTATATCAAAGCAAAACAGGAGTGGGAGGCATTTAACCTTCAACAGACCATAAAGCAAGACCAGCGTCAAAGAACTAGCTATTACAGATATGGTAGTAAAATAGGTAAGCTCCTAGCAAACCAGGTGAAATTACATACAGCGCCTAAACCAATTAAGGCTATTGTGGTGGATGGGATAAGAGTTACTGAGACAGAGGCAATCAAGAATGGCTTTGCTAATTTTTTAAAAAAACTATATGCAGCCCCTCAGATTCACACACAGAATAAAAAAAGCTTCTGGGAAAAAATTTCACTCCCAAGGTTATCTCTAGACGAGGCAGAGGAACTTAACATACCCATAACAGCTATAGAGGTAACGCAAGCCATCGATAAACTCAGTTTGGATAAAGCAGCTGGCCCCGATATGCACCCGTCAGAATTTTATAAGATTCTTAAAGAGGAGATAAACACCCCATTGGCCAATTTATTTAATGACTATTTGTGTAATGGTAAGGTGCCCTCAGCATATTTTGCAGCATCTAAAATTATTTTAATTCCAAAAAAGAACAAAGATCCAGAACTTATTGACTCATATCGCCCTATCTCACTACTCAACACGGACTATAAAATATTCACAACCATTCTATCTAACAGACTTAAACGAATTCTTGGCTCGCTGATTCATGCGGACCAGGTCGGCTTCATGTTGAATAGGAACCCAGCCGCCAGTATTCGGAAAATTCTATTATTGTTAGACTTTTATCATATAGAAAAGGCACACAATTGTGAGGAAACGGCGATTTTGTCAGTCGATGCTCAAAAAGCATTCGACTCAATTATTTGGGACCACTTATTCTTTACTATGGAACAATTCGGCTTTAGGGATCATTTTCCTAAATGTATCCATGCTCTATATGCGAAGGCCTCTTCAGTACTTCTGGTCAATGGTTCTCCCACAGAAACCTTTGAGATTTTGACAGGGACGAGACAAGGGTGTCCAATCTCACCTCTATTGTTCAATTTAGCAATTGAACCTTTGGCACTGATGTTGAAACAATATTTACAAGGGATTCCTTTGGGAGACAAATATCTCAAATTACTTTTATACGCGGATGATCTGCTACTCTTTCTTAATAAGCCACAATCAGAGATCCCAATAATTATAGATATAATTGCCAAATTCGGCACATTCTCAGGCTATAAAATAAACATCTCCAAATCTGACTTGCTATGGATAACCAGACCTAGGGGTACAGACTATACTCCACCTTTGAAGGTGGCAGAGCAATATATTACATACCTAGGAATTAAAATTAGTACAGACCCGGCGGAATGGTATTTGCTGAACTACTCCCCTTTATTAAATAAAATTCAATTAGATCTTAAAAACTGGGCAAAGTTACCTCTATCACTGACGGCAAAAATCAATTTTATTAAAATGATTATATTACCTAAATTATTCTACACAATGCAAAATATTCCAATTCCCTTAACAAATGCAGATCTCAAACGCTTGGACAGTTCCATCAGGTTGTTTATTTGGGGCACGGGCAAGAGACGCATTACTCTACAGAAACTTTCGCTCCCTAGACAAAGTGGAGGTTTAGCACTTCCTAGTTTCTTGATCTACAATAAATTATGTTTGGCCAAGGTCGCCATGGATTGGCTCACTGCTGGGTCATTTGTTGCTTCTTATGAAATTGAGCAAAGTCTAGTCACTCCATTTAATCTAGTGGCTCTGCTACACTGTCCTATTAAGGACTTACCATGCAAGGTTAAAACGAAACCTACAATAATGCACACTATTAACGCATGGCAATTCATTAGGACGTGTATGAAGGACACTCCACAAATCTCAGAATATGCACCCATTGTAGGGAATCCGTGCTTCACCCCAGGCATCAGGAACAAAGTTTTCAACAGATGGTTCAGACTGGGTCTGAAACACTTAGTACAATTTAGGGATCCAGAAACTACCGGGGAACACACCTTCACAATTTTAAAAAATCACTATCGACTTAAAAACACTGATTTTTATGCTTATTTACAAGTGCGGCATTGGTATACTGAGACTACCAAAGACTCAGCTAGAGACCACCTACATCCAGGTATCAAAATGGGCCTTGCTCTGTTTAAGGCAGGCAAGCATGCAATTAGTTATTGGTATAGGATGCTGCTCCTCGAGTCTGGAGAAGCGAATCTCTTAGATATTTACTCAAAATGGAGTAGAGACATGCAAACTCTAGATCTTGATAAAATTAAACACAGCATAATATTGGTGGAACGCGCTACTCTATCGGCGTCATGGCGAGAATCACATTTCAAACTTATAAACCGCATTCACATAACCCCGGCCAATCTAAATAGATGGCGTGGGAACTCATCTCACCTGTGCCCTCGATGCAGTTCTTCTGATGCCGACCTGGCCCACATGATCTGGCGATGTCCAAAGATCCAGCACTTCTGGCGTAAAATCCAATTTTGGTTGAATAGAGTACTCGATATCCAGATAGTTCTAGAATTACAACATGCTATCTTTCTAGTAGATCGGAATGATCTTGTAGAATATGTCCCTAACATTGAGCTAATAAATACTGTAATTTTGGGGGGGAGATACCTCATCCTGAAAAACTGGAAATCCAATAGAGCACCAACAATTAATAATCCAACCTACCTATTACACTCTCAATATATACTAGAACAGCTTGATAGTCTTAATAACGGAATAAGTCATCAGTATAGATTTGAATGCAAGTGGCTAGATTTTATCAGAAGATACAGAAATAATTTAGACAACTAATTGAAAAACCCCTCCCCCCCCTCTTTCTCCTTTTTTTTTTTTTTCTTATTATTTTTTCTTCCCCTTCTGTCTCCCTCTTATTTCTCGGCCACGCACCTCCCCTCCTCCTTGGGCCCAATCCCGTCTGTATAATAGGATTGGCTTGAACATGACTAGAAGACACTAGTCGACAATTAAACTTGCTCAAATACTATTTGATACAGAAAATTCTTGGTAGTAATTCTAGGTTAAACATCGAACTAGCACAATGTAAAGCCAATCCTGTTCTGCTATTAGTGTTTTCTTTTTTTTCTTTTCTTCATATAACTAATGAGATTGATGTATCAACTATATCTAAGAATATTATTTGTTGAATATCTCTGAGGTAAAGATCTTTATGTTGTGAAAAGTTGCCTCCTCTATATTGGAACACCCTATATTTTAGTATCAATATTGTCTATGCTTAGAAGGTCCAAGAATGGCCTGTTGAGTGATACAGAAACTTTTCATTTTTTTGTTTTTTTTTGTTGCCATGCCATTTAATTGTTGACTATGATTATTCAACGCATAGATTATGCGTCTTTAATTATCCTTTATGTATATTATGTAATTGAAACTGTACGCTTTGGATGTACTAATTGCTGTACTTGTCTACTTTTTCTTGAAAAATTTAATAAAAAAGATAAAATTAGAGAGAGAGAAAGAGAGAGACAAGAGAAAGAGAGAGACACAATCACACACAGAGGGTTAGAGAGAAAGAAAGAGAGAGAGAGACACAATCACACACAGAGGGTTAGAGAGAGAGAAATAAAGAGAGAGACACACACAATCACACACAGAGGGTTAGAGAGAGACACAATCACATACAGAGGGTTAGAGAGAGACACAATCACACACAGAGGGTTAGAGAGAAAGAGAGAGAGAGACACAATCACACACAGAGGGTTAGAGCGAGAGAGAAATAGAGAGAGACACAATCATACACAGAGGGTTAGAGAGAAAGAGAGAGAGAGACACAATCACACACAGAGGGTTAGAGAGAGAGAGAGAGACACAATCATACACAGAGGGTTAGAAAGAGAGAGAGACACAATCACACACAGAGGGTTAGAGAGAGAGAAAGAGAGACAATCACACACAGTGGTTAGAGAGAGAGAAAGAGACACAATCACGCACAGAGGGTTAGAGAGAGAGAAAGAGAGAGACACAATCACACACAGAGGGTTAGAGAGAGAAAGAGAGACAATCACACACAGAGGGTTAGAGAGAGAAAGAGAGAGAGAGACACAATCACACACAGAGGGTTAGAGAGAGAAAGAGAGAGAGAGACACAATCACACACAGAGGGTTAGAGAGAGAGAGAAAGACACAATCACACACAGAGGGTTAGAGAGAGAGAAAGAGACACAATCACACACAGAGGTTTAGAGAAAGAGAGAGACACAATCACACACAGAGAGTTAGAGAAAGAGAGAGACACAATCACACACAGAGGGTTAGAGAGAGAGAAAGAGAGACGATCACACACAGAGGGTTAGAAAGAGAGATAGAGAGAGAGACACAATCACACATAGAGGGTTAGAGAGAGAGAGAGAGAAAGAGAGAGACACAATCACACACAGAGGGTTAGAGAAAAAGAGAGAGACAATCACACACAGAGGGTTAGAGAAAGAGAGAGAGAGACACAATCACACACAGAGGGTTAGAGAGAAAGAGAGAGAGAGAGACACACAATCACACACAGGGTTAGAGAGAGAAAGAGAGAGAGACACAATCACTCACAGAGGGTTAGAAAGAGAGAGACACAATCACACACAGAGGGTTAGAGAGAGAGAGACACACAAATCATACACAGAGGGTTAGAAAGAGAGAGAGACACAATCACACACAAAGGGTGAGAGAGAGAGAGAGAGAGAAAGAGAGAGACACAATTACACACAGAGGGTTAGATAGAGAAAGAGAGAGAGAGACACACACAATCACACACAGAGGGTTAGAGAGAGACACAATCACATACAGAGGGTTAGAGAGAGACACAATCACACACAGAGGGTTAAAGAGAGAGAGAAAGAGAGACACAATCACACACAGAGGGTTAGAGCGAGAGAGAAATAGAGAGAGACACAATCATACACAGAGGGTTAGAAAGAGAGAGAGAGACACAATCACACACAGAGGGTTAGAGAGAGAGAGACACAATCATACACAGAGGGTTAGAAAGAGAGAGAGAGACACAATCACACACAGAGGGTTAGAGAGAGAGAAATGAAGAGACACAATCACACACAGAGGGTTAGAGAGAGAGAGAGAAAGAGAGAGACACAATTACACACAGAGGGTTAGATAGAGAAAGAGAGAGAGAGACACACAATCACACACAGAGGGTTAGAGAGAGAGAAAGAGAGACAATCACACACAGGGTTAGAGAGAGAAAGAGAGAGAGACACACAATCACACACAGACGGTTAGAGAGAGAGACACAATCACACACAGAGGGTTAGAGAGAGAGAAAGACACAATCACACACAGAGGGTTAGAGAGAGAGAAAGAGACACAATCACACACAGAGGGTTAGAGAAAGAGAGAGACACAATCACACACAGAGGGTTAGAGAGAGAGAAAGAGAGACAATCACACACAGGGGGTTAGAGAGAGAGAAAGAGAGAGAGACACAATCACACACAGAGGGTTAGAGAGAGAGAAAGCGAGAGACACGATCACACACAGAGGGTTAGAGAGAGAAAGAGAGAGAGAGACACACAATCACACACAGAGGGTTAGAGAGAGAAAGAGAGAGAGACACAATCACATACAGAGGGTTAGAGAGAGACACAATCACACACAGAGGGTTAGAGCAAGAGAGAAATAGAGAGAGACACAATCATACACAGAGGGTTAGAAAGAGAGAGAGAGACACAATCACACACAGAGGGTTAGAGAGAGAGAGAGACACAATCATACACAGAGGGTTAGAAAGAGAGAGAGAGACACAATCACACACAGAGGGTTAGAGAGAGAGAGAAAGAAAGAGACACAATCACACACAGAGGGTTAGAGAGAGAGAGATGAAGAGACACAATCACACACAGAGCGTTAGAGAGAGAGAGAGAAAGAGAGAGACACAATTACACACAGAGGGTTAGATAGAGAAAGAGAGAGAGAGACACACAATCACACACAGAGGGTTAGAGAGAGAGAAAGAGAGACAATCACACACAGGGTTAGAGAGAGAAAGAGAGAGAGACACACAATCACACACAGACGGTTAGAGAGAGAGACACAATCACACACAGAGGGTTAGAGAGAGAGAAAGACACAATCACACACAGAGGGTTAGAGAGAGAGAAAGAGACACAATCACACACAGAGGGTTAGAGAAAGAGAGAGACACAATCACACACAGAGGGTTAGAGAAAGAGAAAGAGAGACAATCACACACAGGGGGTTAGAGAGAGAGAAAGAGAGAGAGACACAATCACACACAGAGGGTTAGAGAGAGAGAAAGCGAGAGACACGATCACACACAGAGGGTTAGAGAGAGAATGAGAGAGAGAGACACACAATCACACACAGAGGCTTAGAGAGAGAAAGAGAGAGAGACACAATCACACACAGAGGGTTAGAGAGAGAAAGAGAGAGAGACACAATCATACACAGATTGTTAGAGAGAGAAAGAGAGAGAGAGACACAATCACACACAGAGGGTTATAGAGAGAGAGAGAGAGAGAGAGAGAGAGAGAGAGACACAATCACACACAGAGGGTTAGAGAGAGAGAAAGAGACAATCACACACAGAGGGTTAGAGAGAGAGAGAAAGAGAGACACAATCACACACAGAGGGTTAGAGAGAGAGAAAGAGAGACAATCACACACAGAGGGTTAGAGAGAGAAAGAGAGAGAGAGACACAATCACACACAGGTTGTTAGAGAGAGAGAGAGAGAGAGAGACACAATCACACACAGAGGGTTAGAGAGAGAAAGAGAGACACAATCACACACAGAGGGTTAGAGAGAGAGAAAGAGACAATAACACACAGAGGGTTAGAGAGAGAGAGAGGAAGAGAGACACAATCACACACAGAGGGTTAGAGAGAGAGAGACACACAATCACACACAGAGGGTTAGAGAGAGAGAGAGAGAGAGACACACAATCATACACAGAGGGTTAGAGACAGAGGAAGAGAGAGAAACAGAATCACACACAGAGGGTTAGAGAGAGAGAGAAAGAGAGAGACACAATCACACACAGAGGGTTAGAGAGAGAGAGAAAGAGAGACACACAATCACACACAGAGGGTTAGAGAGAGAGACACAATCACACACAAGGGGCTCCATGTACTAAGCAGTCAGCGAGCTACCCGCAACAAATCTCGCGTCAAAATTCGCAAACTGATATGTACAAAGCCGTCAATTATGTTAAAACTCGCATCTTTAAAATTGCGAGCGTACTTATCCGCCAAACCTCGCTACCGCTCCATTTTTCAATGTAATTAGACACATTTGACCACCAACTTGCCAAAAACGAATGTACTAAAAAATCTATTTGTCCGCTCGCTACAATTTCCGCTCCCACCTCGTTATTTTTGCCTCGCCACCTTTTAGGTGGCGGGCAAGGTACAAAACAATAGGAAAGTCAATCTAGACGCCAGTCTAGACATATATAAAAGGCAGTAATATCAGCATTGTACTTACAGCATAACTGGCGTCTAATTTGTCTCTCATTTCCATGTACATAAATTGCGCCCAATTTGTCGACTGTAATTAAAGAGTAATCTATATTTTAAATTTGTATTGTATAGTTGTCAATCTTTATAATTATTTTTATATTAATATTTATATATTATCAGATCCAGATGAAGCCATATCCAAATTGTAAATAAATATTACAAAAATAACGCTCTGTTATCACTCTTCAAAAAATTTTGAACAATAATAAAGTTGTTTAGATAAGGTGAACTTTTATAGGAGCAAAATTCTATTCCCGTGACTACTATGATGTTCGTGACACCTTGCATGTCACGTGTTAATAATTGGCCAGACAATTCAACTGAAAGTTAAGTACATCAGCTTAGTCGCGGCGAGCGAGGCGTCAAATTTATCAACAATCCGCAACTGCTCGCGGCGGGCTAGACTTGTCTATTTATTGGGGGAATATTAGTACATAGCGACAGCGGACACCATTTCGCCCGCGGCGAGTAACGGCGAGTTTATCCGCGTCTACAATGACGGATGAATTGACGGCTTAGTACATGGAGCCCAAAGGGTTAGAGAGAGAGAGAAAGAAAGAGACACAATCACACACAAAGGGTTAGAGAGAGAGGAAGAGACACAATCACACACAGAGGGTTAGAGAGAGAGAAAGAGACAATAACACACAGAGGGTTAGAGAGAGAGAGGAAGAGAGACACAATCACACACAGAGGGTTAGAGAGAGAGAGACACACAATCACACACAGAGGGTTAGAGAGAGAGAGACACACACAATCATACACAGAGGGTTAGAGACAGAGGAAGAGAGAGAAACAGAATCACACACAGAGGGTTAGAGAGAGAGAGAAAGAGAGAGACACAATCACACACAGAGGGTTAGAGAGAGAGAGAAAGAGAGACACACAATCACACACAGAGGGTTAGAGAGAGAGACACAATCGCACACAGAGGGTTAGAGAGAGAAAGAGAGAGACACAATCAGACTCAGAGGGTTAGAGAGAGAGAAAGAGAGACACAATCACACACAGAGGGTTAGAGAGAGAGAGACACAATCACACACAGAGGGTTAGAGAGAGAGAGACACAATCATACACAGAGGGTTAGAAAGAGCGAGAGAGACACAATCACACACAAAGGGTTAGAGAGAGAGAGAAAGAAAGAGACACAATCACACACAGAGGGTTAGAGAGAGAGAGAGAAAGATAGAGACACAATTATACACAGAGGGTTAGATAGAGAAAGAGAGAGAGAGAGACACACAATCACACACAGGGTTAGAGAGAGAAAGAGAGAGAGAGACACAATCACACACAGAGGGTTAGAGAGAGAAAGAGAGAGAACAATCACACACAGAGGGTTAGAGAGAGAGAGAAAGACACAATCACACACAGAGGGTTAGAGAGAGAGAAAGAGACACAATCACACACACAGGGTTAGAGAAAGAGAGAGACACAATCACACACAGAGGGTTAGAGAGAGAGAGAGAGAGACAATCACACACAGGGGGTTAGAGAGAGAGAAAGAGAGAGAGACACAATCACACACAGAGGGTTAGAGAGAGAGAAAGAGAGAGACACAATCACACACCGAGGGTTAGAGAGAGAGAGAGAGAGAGAGAGAGAGAGACAATCACACACAGGGGGTTAGAGAGAGAGAAAGAGAGAGAGACACAATCACACACAGAGGGTTAGAGAGAGAGAAAGAGAGAGACACAATCACACACAGAGGGCTAGAGAGAGAAAGAGAGACAATCACACACAGAGGGTTAGAGAGAGAAAGAGAGAGAGAGAGAGACACAATCACACACAGAGGGTTAGGGAGAGAAAGAGAGAGAGAGACACAATCACACACAGAGGGTTAGAGAGAGAGAGAGAGAGAGAGAATCATACACAGAGGGTTAGAGAGAGAAAGAGACAATCACACACAGAGGGTTAGAGAAAGAGAGAGAGACACAATCACACACAGAGGGTTAGAGAGAGAGAGAGATACACACAATCACACACAGAGGGTTAGAGAGAGAGAGAGAGAGAGAGAGACACACAATCATACACAAAGGGTTAGAGACAGAGGAAGAGAGAGAGACAGAATCACACACAGAGGGTTAGAGAGAGAGAGAAAGAGAGACAATCACACACAGAGGGTTAGAGAGAGAGAGAGACACACAATCAAACACAAAGGGTTAGAGAGAGAGAGACACCCAATCACACACAGAGGGTTAGAGAGAGAGACACACACAATCACACACAGAGGGTTAGAGAGAGAGAGAGACACACAATCATACACAGAGGGTTAGAGACAGAGGAAGAGAGAGAGACACAATCACACACAGAGAGTTAGAGAGAGAGAAAGAGAGACACACAATCACACACAGAGGGTTAGAGAGAGAGACACAATCACACACAGAGGGTTAGAGAGAGAGAGACACACACAATCACACACAGAGGGTTAGAGAGAGAGAGAGACACACAATCACGCACAGAGGGTTAGAGAGAGAGACACAATCACACACAGAGGGTTAGAGACAGAGGAACAGAGACAATCACACACAGAGGGTTAGAGAGAGAGAGAAAGAGAGACAATCACACACAGAGGGTTAGAGAGAGAAATAGAGAGAGAGAGAGAGAGAGAGAGAGAGAGACAATCACACACAGAGGGTTAGAGAGAGAGAAAGAGAGACAATCACACACAGAGGGTTAGAGAGAGAGAGAGAGACACAATCACACACAGAGGGTTAGAGAGAGAGAGACACACAATCACACACAGAGGGTTAGAGAGAGAGAGAGAGAGACACAATCACACACAGAGGGTTAGAGAGAGAGAGACACACACAATCACACACAGAGGGTTAGAGAGAGAGAAAGAGAGACAATCACATACAGAGGGTTAGAGAGAGAAAGAGAGAGAGACACAATCGCACACAGAGGGTTAGAGAGAGAGAGAGACAATCACACACAGAGGGTTAGAGAGAGAAAGAGAGAGAGAGACACACAATCACACACAGAGGGTTAGAGAGAAAGAGAGACACACAATCATACACAGAGGGTTAGAGACAGGAAGAGAGAGAGACACAATCACACACACAGGGTTAGAGAGAGAGAGACCATCACACACAGAGGGTTAGAGAGAGAGAAAGAGAGACACACAATCACACACAGAGGGTTAGAGAGAGAGAAAGAGAGAGAGAGACACAATCACACACACAGGGTTAGAGAGAGAGAGATACACAATCACACACAGAGGGTTAGAGAAAGAGAGAGAGACACAATCGCACACAGAGGGTTAGAGAGAGACGCACACAATCACACACAGAGGGTTAGAGAAAGAGAGAGAGACACAATCACACACAGAGGGTTAGAGAGAGAGAGAAAGAGAGAGACACACAATCACACACAAAGGGTTAGAGAAAAAGAGAGAGACACAATCACACACAGAGGGTTAGAGAGAAAGAGAGACACACAATCATACACAGAGGGTTAGAGAGAGAGAAAGAGAGAGAGAGACACAATCACACACACAGGGTTAGAGAGAGAGAGATACACAATCACACACAGAGGGTTAGAGAAAGAGAGAGAGACACAATCGCACACAGAGGGTTAGAGAGAGACGCACACAATCACACACAGAGGGTTAGAGAAAGAGAGAGAGACACAATCACACACAGAGGGTTAGAGAGAGAGAGAAAGAGAGAGACACACAATCACACACACAGGGTTAGAGAGAGAGAGACCATCACACACAGAGGGTTAGAGAGAGAGAAAGAGAGACACACAATCACACACAGAGGGTTAGAGAGAGAGAAAGAGAGAGAGAGACACAATCACACACACAGGGTTAGAGAGAGAGAGATACACAATCACACACAGAGGGTTAGAGAAAGAGAGAGAGACACAATCGCACACAGAGGGTTAGAGAGAGACGCACACAATCACACACAGAGGGTTAGAGAAAGAGAGAGAGACACAATCACACACAGAGGGTTAGAGAGAGAGAGAAAGAGAGAGACACACAATCACACACAAAGGGTTAGAGAAAAAGAGAGAGACACAATCACACACAGAGGGTTAGAGAAAGAGAGAGAGAGAGAGAGAGAGAGAGAGACAATCACACACAGAGGGTTAGAGAGAAAGAGAGAGACACACAATCACACACAGGGCTAGAGAGAGAAAGAGAGAGAGAGACACAATCACTCACAGAGGGTTAGAAAGAGAGAGACACAATCACACACAGAGGGTTATAGAGAGAGAGACACAATCATACACAGAGGGTTAGAGAGAGAGAAAGAGAGAGAGACACAATCATACACAGAGGGTTAGAAAGAGAGAGAGAGAGACACAAACATACAGAGGGTTAGAGAGAGAGAGACACAATCATACACAGAGGGTTAGAGAGAGAGAGAGACACAATCACACACAGAGGGTTAGAGAGAGAGAGAGAGAGAGATAGAGAAACACAATCACACACAGAGGGTTAGGGAGAGAAAGAGAGAGAGAGACACAATCACACACAGAGGGTTAGAGAGAGAGAGAGAGAGAGAGAGAGAGAGAGAATCATACACAGAGGGTTAGAGAGAGAGAAAGAGACAATCACACACAGAGGGTTAGAGAAAGAGAGAGAGACACAATCACACACAGAGGGTTAGAGAGAGAGAGAGATACACACAATCACACACAGCGGGTTAGAGAGAGAGAGAGAGAGAGACACACAATCATACACAAAGGGTTAGAGATAGAGGAAGAGAGAGAGACAGAATCACACTCAGAGGGTTAGAGAGAGAGAAAGAGAGACACAATCACACACAGAGGGTTAGAGAGAGAGAGACACAATCACACACAGAGGGTTAGAGAGAGAGAGACACAATCATACACAGAGGGTTAGAAAGAGCGAGAGAGACACAATCACACACAAAGGGTTAGAGAGAGAGAGAAAGAAAGAGACACAATCACACACAGAGGGTTAGAGAGAGAGAGAGAAAGATAGAGACACAATTATACACAGAGGGTTAGATAGAGAAAGAGAGAGAGAGAGACACACAATCACACACAGGGTTAGAGAGAGAAAGAGAGAGAGAGACACAATCACACACAGAGGGTTAGAGAGAGAAAGAGAGAGAACAATCACACACAGAGGGTTAGAGAGAGAGAGAAAGACACAATCACACACAGAGGGTTAGAGAGAGAGAAAGAGACACAATCACACACACAGGGTTAGAGAAAGAGAGAGACACAATCACACACAGAGGGTTAGAGAGAGAGAGAGAGAGACAATCACACACAGGGGGTTAGAGAGAGAGAAAGAGAGAGAGACACAATCACACACAGAGGGTTAGAGAGAGAGAAAGAGAGAGACACAATCACACACCGAGGGTTAGAGAGAGAGAGAGAGAGAGAGAGAGAGAGAGACAATCACACACAGGGGGTTAGAGAGAGAGAAAGAGAGAGAGACACAATCACACACAGAGGGTTAGAGAGAGAGAAAGAGAGAGACACAATCACACACAGAGGGCTAGAGAGAGAAAGAGAGACAATCACACACAGAGGGTTAGAGAGAGAAAGAGAGAGAGAGAGAGACACAATCACACACAGAGGGTTAGGGAGAGAAAGAGAGAGAGAGACACAATCACACACAGAGGGTTAGAGAGAGAGAGAGAGAGAGAGAATCATACACAGAGGGTTAGAGAGAGAAAGAGACAATCACACACAGAGGGTTAGAGAAAGAGAGAGAGACACAATCACACACAGAGGGTTAGAGAGAGAGAGAGATACACACAATCACACACAGAGGGTTAGAGAGAGAGAGAGAGAGAGAGAGACACACAATCATACACAAAGGGTTAGAGACAGAGGAAGAGAGAGAGACAGAATCACACACAGAGGGTTAGAGAGAGAGAGAAAGAGAGACAATCACACACAGAGGGTTAGAGAGAGAGAGAGACACACAATCAAACACAAAGGGTTAGAGAGAGAGAGACACCCAATCACACACAGAGGGTTAGAGAGAGAGACACACACAATCACACACAGAGGGTTAGAGAGAGAGAGAGACACACAATCATACACAGAGGGTTAGAGACAGAGGAAGAGAGAGAGACACAATCACACACAGAGAGTTAGAGAGAGAGAAAGAGAGACACACAATCACACACAGAGGGTTAGAGAGAGAGACACAATCACACACAGAGGGTTAGAGAGAGAGAGACACACACAATCACACACAGAGGGTTAGAGAGAGAGAGAGACACACAATCACGCACAGAGGGTTAGAGAGAGAGACACAATCACACACAGAGGGTTAGAGACAGAGGAAGAGAGACAATCACACACAGAGGGTTAGAGAGAGAGAGAAAGAGAGACAATCACACACAGAGGGTTAGAGAGAGAAATAGAGAGAGAGAGAGAGAGAGAGAGAGAGAGAGACAATCACACACAGAGGGTTAGAGAGAGAGAAAGAGAGACAATCACACACAGAGGGTTAGAGAGAGAGAGAGAGACACAATCACACACAGAGGGTTAGAGAGAGAGAGACACACAATCACACACAGAGGGTTAGAGAGAGAGAGAGAGAGAGAGACACAATCACACACAGAGGGTTAGAGAGAGAGAGACACACACAATCACACACAGAGGGTTAGAGAGAGAGAAAGAGAGACAATCACATACAGAGGGTTAGAGAGAGAAAGAGAGAGAGACACAATCGCACACAGAGGGTTAGAGAGAGAGAGAGACAATCACACACAGAGGGTTAGAGAGAGAAAGAGAGAGAGAGACACACAATCACACACAGAGGGTTAGAGAGAAAGAGAGACACACAATCATACACAGAGGGTTAGAGACAGGAAGAGAGAGAGACACAATCACACACACAGGGTTAGAGAGAGAGAGACCATCACACACAGAGGGTTAGAGAGAGAGAAAGAGAGACACACAATCACACACAGAGGGTTAGAGAGAGAGAAAGAGAGAGAGAGACACAATCACACACACAGGGTTAGAGAGAGAGAGATACACAATCACACACAGAGGGTTAGAGAAAGAGAGAGAGACACAATCGCACACAGAGGGTTAGAGAGAGACGCACACAATCACACACAGAGGGTTAGAGAAAGAGAGAGAGACACAATCACACACAGAGGGTTAGAGAGAGAGAGAAAGAGAGAGACACACAATCACACACAAAGGGTTAGAGAAAAAGAGAGAGACACAATCACACACAGAGGGTTAGAGAGAAAGAGAGACACACAATCATACACAGAGGGTTAGAGACAGGAAGAGAGAGAGACACAATCACACACACAGGGTTAGAGAGAGAGAGACCATCACACACAGAGGGTTAGAGAGAGAGAAAGAGAGACACACAATCACACACAGAGGGTTAGAGAGAGAGAAAGAGAGAGAGAGACACAATCACACACACAGGGTTAGAGAGAGAGAGATACACAATCACACACAGAGGGTTAGAGAAAGAGAGAGAGACACAATCGCACACAGAGGGTTAGAGAGAGACGCACACAATCACACACAGAGGGTTAGAGAAAGAGAGAGAGACACAATCACACACAGAGGGTTAGAGAGAGAGAGAAAGAGAGAGACACACAATCACACACAAAGGGTTAGAGAAAAAGAGAGAGACACAATCACACACAGAGGGTTAGAGAAAGAGAGAGAGAGAGAGAGAGAGAGAGAGAGAGAGAGAGAGAGACAATCACACACAGAGGGTTAGAGAGAAAGAGAGAGACACACAATCACACACAGGGCTAGAGAGAGAAAGAGAGAGAGAGACACAATCACTCACAGAGGGTTAGAAAGAGAGAGACACAATCACACACAGAGGGTTATAGAGAGAGAGACACAATCATACACAGAGGGTTAGAGAGAGAGAAAGAGAGAGAGACACAATCATACACAGAGGGTTAGAAAGAGAGAGAGAGAGACACAAACATACAGAGGGTTAGAGAGAGAGAGACACAATCATACACAGAGGGTTAGAGAGAGAGAGAGACACAATCACACACAGAGGGTTAGAGAGAGAGAGAGAGAGAGATAGAGAAACACAATCACACACAGAGGGTTAGGGAGAGAAAGAGAGAGAGAGACACAATCACACACAGAGGGTTAGAGAGAGAGAGAGAGAGAGAGAGAGAGAGAGAGAGAGAGAGAGAATCATACACAGAGGGTTAGAGAGAGAGAAAGAGACAATCACACACAGAGGGTTAGAGAAAGAGAGAGAGACACAATCACACACAGAGGGTTAGAGAGAGAGAGAGATACACACAATCACACACAGCGGGTTAGAGAGAGAGAGAGAGAGAGAGAGACACACAATCATACACAAAGGGTTAGAGATAGAGGAAGAGAGAGAGACAGAATCACACACAGAGGGTTAGAGAGAGAGAGAAAGAGAGACACAATCACACACAGAGGGTTAGAGAGAGAGAAAGAGAGACAATCACACACAGAGGGTTAGAGAGAGAGAGAGACACACAATCATACACAGAGGGTTAGAGAGAGAGAGAGAGAGACACAATCACACACAGAGGGTTAGAGAGAGAGAGAGAGAGAGAGAGAGAGACACAATCACGCACAGAGGGTTATAGAGAGAGACACAATCACACACAGAGGGTTAGAGAAAGAGAGAAAGACACAATCTCACACAGAGGGTTAGAGAAAGAGAACACAATCACACACAGTGGGTTAGAGAGAGAGAAAGAGAGAGAGACACAATCATACACAGAGGGTTAGAGAGAAAGTGAGAGACACACAATCATACACAGAGGGTTAGAGAGAGAGAGAGAGAGAGAGAGAGAGAGAGAGAGAGAGAATCACTCACAGAGGGTTAGAGAGAGAGACACACACAATCACACACAATCACACACAGAGGGTTAGAGAGAGAAAGAGAGAAAGAAAGAAAGAAAGAAAGAAAGAAAGAAAGAAAGAGAGAGACACAATCACACACAGAGGGTTAGAGAGAAAGTGAGAGACACACAATCATACACAGAGGGTTAGAGAGAGAGAGAGAGAGAGAGAGAGAGAGAATCACTCACAGAGGGTTAGAGAGAGAGACACACACAATCACACACAATCACACACAGAGGGTTAGAGAGAGAGACACAATCACACACAAAGGGTTAGAGAAAGAGAGAGAGAGACACAATCACACACAGAGGGTTAGAGAAAGAGAGACATAATCACACACAGTGGGTTAGAGAGAGAGAGAAAGAGAGAGAGACACAATCATACACAGAGGGTTAGAGAGAGAGAGAGAAAGAGAGAGACACAATCACACACAGAGGGTTAGAGAGAGAGAAAGAGAGAGACACACAATCATACACAGAGGGTGAGAGCGAGAGAGAGAGAGAAAGAGAGAGAGAGAGAGAGACACAATCACACACAGAGGGTTAGAGAGAAAGACACAGCCACACACAGAGGGTCAGAGAGAAAGAGAGGGTTAGAGAGACACATAAGGGATGAGAGCGTCAAAGGGGGAGGAAGAGAGACACAGAGAGAAAGACCATGGGGGAGGACAACACATAAGGAGAGAGATGGATAGATAGAGAGAGACACACACACACACACAAGGGTGGGGGGGGAGAGGGACCACTGCAAGTAATAAAACAGCAGAGCTACAGAGAGTTCATAAAGTTAGACTATACATTAGTGTGAAGTACAGAGGCAAGCTGCTAAGTTAGTGGGTGTAAATTTTGAGTAAAGAAAATACAAAAACGATCCTTTGCTGTAAAAGATTAAAAAAAATGATACCAAGAGAATGAAGAAAATTTGATAATAGGAGTAAATTAGAAAGTTGCTTAAAATGTCATGCTCTATCTGAATCACAAAATAAAAAAATTGGGTTCAGTGTCCCTTTAAATCTACCCCTACGACATCAATTTATAAAAACTTTAACATATTTTAGGTTCTTCAATGTCAATTAATCTACATCAGCCCATCTGTTCTGAACAGCCCATGGGTAGTGAAAGTCATCAAAAACAATACCAGATATCATTACATCAATTATGACACAATGACAACTGAACAATTGATAAATTATAAGTTAATTTTGATAGTAATATGTTAAATAAATTCATTAAGCTGCACTAGTGTGTCATATGCACAAGACAGGCCATGCACTAGTGTGTCACATGCACAAGACAGGGCCATGCACTAGTGTATCACATGCGCAAGGCAGGCAATGCACTAATGTGTCACATGACCAAGACAGGGCCATGCACTAGTGTGTCACATATACAAGGCAGGCAACGCACTAATGTGTCACATGACCAAGACAGGGTCATGCACTAGTGTGTCACATGACCAAGACAGGGCCACGCACTAGTGTATCACATGCATAAGACATGCCATGTACTTGTGTGTCTCATTCACAAGACAGGACCATGCACTAGTGTGTCAAACGTACAAGATATGCAATGCACTAGTGCATGTACAAGATAGTGAAAAAAGGGGGGAGTGGGGTAAGTGCGCTAAAGAAGCTAAAGGTATCAGAACAAAGTATATTTTACTTTAAGGGTTATTAGTATTACCTTAATTTTTTATATATGTGATCTCCGAAATATATATTAAAATAGTAAATGGAACTTCATTTTTTAATGAAATAAAAATAAATGTTAATAAAGGTGTTCTTTAGAAGTGAATTTAAACTTTGTGTAAGTGATATAGAAAAGTAACTAAAATTGTTGCTAACGAGGTGATGTGAAAAGTAACTAAAATTGTTGCTAATAAGACGATGTGAAAAAATGTGTCATTAACAGTGTTTGGAATTTGTTATGTTATATATAGGATAATACAATACTTGAAGACTAGGTAGTAGAGGTGTAGTACCAATAGCAATATTTGAGAATAAGTATTTATTGGTCCAGGCTAGAAATTAGCAGGATCCAAGGGACCTAACAGATAGCCCTTAATAGTAAATGCACACAGATGTAAATAATTTTACAGATTTATTTTCAGTTAAAAATATTACAATATAACAATTAGATAGGGGACGTCTCCCCAATTGCACAGCCTAAAGTTTCTCTAAAACCATAAAAATCTAAAAAAACTACTATAAAACAATCTATAAAACAATCTATATGATGAACAGCAAATAGTCAGAAACTCTATATCATATAAGCACAGTAGAATCTTGTGTGGTTAACTCTCGTAATAACTTTTGGTATGATAGATTTGTTTATCCAGACTGAGTTATTTTAGTATCGCCTTCAAATTATATGTGGATAATGCTAAAAGTCTCTATGCAAGTTCCGTAATAGATTGTGATAGCACACAGAGGTATATTTTCTAGGGGTGATTGTACTCTCCCTTCAGATGTGGGTAAGACAAATTTAAAGCTTACTTTTTAAGTCCTGGAAGAGCTGCTGGAGCCTGTGTCCGCCGGCTATCTCTCAGCCGAGTCAGTGCGCCACATGGATCTTGGCGTCTGACGTCACCGGTAAGTCTTCCGGTTGTCAAAAAAGAAGAAGAAATTCTCAGCTGGAGTGTGTATTTTATCCAGATAGGATTTGGGAAATAAATTCTTTATGAGTCAGTTGAAATTACACCCTGCACCTAGTGCCAATGCACGCAGGGATTATTTAGACTCCGGTATTGATGATTCAAGACGTAACAGAATAACCCGGGTTACCTCAGAAATTTGTTAGAAGTTCATTTGAGATTCAGATGTCCTTGTCTGTAGTAGGCACAGTCACTTAGATCGACGCGTTTCACTCACCAGGGAGCTTTATCAAGATGCAGGTGACTGGCAAAAGGTGTTCTTAAGTAGGCTGTGGATAATTCTGATTGGTCCCTTTCAGATACTTTTTTGTAAAGGTGGAATTGCAGGTTTTTTCTTACGGGTATCGTATTCCTTGTGCATGTTCAAAGGCTTAAGGTGGAAGTATTTAAACTCCAAAGAAGACCTTTTAACTTTTTTTAACTCTGAGTTCTTTTTCTGATGTTTGAGTCATTTTTCTTATTTAGTTTCCTATTATTTTAAATATCAAATGATGTTTTGCAAGCCAGCAAATACTGGTTATTATTCTTACTACATGTTCTATATCATATATTTGCTTACATTATACATTACAAAAACAGATTTTAATCCGTTGTAATTAATATTGTCCCTCCTATAAGGACGTAACATTTGTTTATAAGCATGTTTTGCTTGTAATATTTACATCTGCTTTGCAAAGGTATAGTTACATGTTCTCAGATTGCTATTGTTATAAGTTTAGGTTTGTGTACTGGATTGTAGTTCTTTTGACATATTTTATGTTAATACTATTATAATTCAAAAAGAAAAGGTGAGAGATCTAGTTCAGAGTTCAGGCCTTTGGGGTGTAAAGTATCGTATTTATAGATCATTTCGGCTTCCTTTATCAACAATTTCTTCTCTAAATTGCCACCTCTCCAATGTTTATGTACTTTCTTTATGGCCCAGTATTTTAAGTGTTTAGTATTTCCTTTATGAACTGTTTTAAAGTGTTTGTATAAGTGGGTGTCGTCCTTACCATTTTTAATATTACCAATGTGTTCTCTTATGCGATCCCTTACCATTCTTGTAGTTTCTCCAAAGTAAAAAAGGTTGCAGGAGCACTTTAAGATGTAGATTATATTTTTATTGGTACATCTTATGATATCCTGAATAATTAGGGGTTTTGTATCCTTATTAATTTCGATTTTTTTCCACTTTACTACTATGACTGCAGGCTTTGCATGTATAGCAGGGAAAGAATCCCATAATTTCTTTACCTGTTAGATCTTTTTGCTTATGAATGATTTTCTTTGTTTTTTTCAATTCACTAGGGGCTAGGAGTGTCTTTAAATTGGCAACTTTTTTAAATATAAATACGGGGTTATCAGAGATTTTTTTCACCTAATACATCATCTTCTTTAAGGAGATGCCAGTGTTTTTTTATTGCTTTTTTTATGATATTTTGATCAATACTGTAATCTGTTATAAACGGAATTTTTATTTTATCGGTATTATTTTCCATTGGTCTTTCTTTGTACATTAGTAGAGACTCCCTATCCGTATTTTTTGCTCTATCTTTGGCTTTCTCTGTGATATCTTTTTGATAACCCCTAATTTTAAATCTTTCTAATAGGATCTCAGACTGCTGTTCAAAGTCTGCTAACCTAGAGCAGTTCTTCCTAATACGTAAATATTGCCCTATTGGGATACTCTTTTTCCATACGTCTAGGTGGCAGCTATTTGCGTGTATGTAATTGCTGCAGTCGACCTTTTTAAAATGAGTTTTTGTTTCCAAATTGTTTTCCACCCTCATAATTTCTAGATCTAAAAATACTATTGAGTCTTTACTGTAGTTGTATGTGAAGTTTAGACCCCAAGTATTGTTATTCATTTCTTTAAACATAATTTCTAATTCTTGTTCTGTCCCCCTCCATACTATTAGCAGGTCATCAATGTACCTTTTATAGAGCACAAGGTTTGCACCATAGCTTTCAAAGAACTGGGATTCCCATGCACCCATAAACAAATTGGCATAGCTAGGTGCAAACCTTGTGCCCATGGCCGTGCCCTCTACTTGGAGATAAAATTTCTCGTTAAAGGAGAAGTAATTATTTTCTAGTATATATTTAATACTTTTTAGAATAAAGGACCTATGTTGGTCTGTCATTAGTGGATCAGAGCTGAGAAACATGTCTACGGCTTTAATGCCCTTTGAATGGTTAATCACTGTATACAGCGATGTAACGTCACATTTTACCAGGTACATCCCTTCTTCCCAATTGATAGATTTAAGTGTATTTAATACTTGTGTGGAGTCTTTAAGGTATGACTTTAAATTCTTTACGTGTTTTTGCAGGAAATTGTCAACATATTTGGATAAATTAGCCGAAAGTGATTCTATTCCAGAAATGATTGGTCTCCCTGGAGGGTTGACCAAACATTTATGGATTTTTGGCAGGAAATAGAATATGGGTATACGGGGATATTTGGGTGTTAAAAATTCAAGTTCTTTGTTATTCAGTATCCCTGATACACTACCCTCTTTAAGAATTTTATTTAATGTTTTATTGAATTTTTCGGTTGGATTGAAATCTAGTTTTTTATAAGTCTTGGTATCGTTTAAAAGTCTATCTGCCTCTTTTATGTATTTACTAGTATCCATAAGGACAATACCTCCGCCCTTATCCGCGGGTTTGATGGTTATATCACTGTTTTTTTGAAGGTTTTCAATTATTCCTTTTTCTTTGGCATTTAGATTATATTTCTTTTTCTTATGAAGATTTGATCTTTGTATATCTTTACATACCAATTTTTCAAATGTGTCAAGGTAGTTGCCCTTTGCCTGTACTGGGTTAAATTTCGATTTAACCTTAAAATCTGTATGCTGAATGTTATCTAGAACTGGTCTGTTAGTTATTTGTCTTTCAATGGGACATTTGAGAAAAAATCTTTTTATTGTTAGGTTCCTCACAAACTTTTTAATGTGAATATGTGTGTTAAATTTGTTTAATCTTTTAGTTGGGGCAAAAGATAGACCTAAACTTAGAACTTTTTCTTCTTCTGTTTTTAGTTTGATACTACTTAGATTGAAAATCCCCTGTTTGGCCTCTATCTCCACCTTTTTGCCTCGTTTAGAAGCTCCTCCTCCTCTCTTTCCTCTAAATTTCTTTTTCTCCTGGTATTTGACTCGCTTTCGTGTCTTAACAAATCTCTTGAGTGGCCCTCCCCTAGAGGGCTTCTCTCTAAAAAAACTTGTTCATCATTTTTTTGTTGTTCCCCCTCTTGGGTTCTATGGTCTCTAACGGCTAGATTTGGAGTTTGGCGGTAAAAGGGCTGTTAACGCTCCGCGGGTTTTTTTCTGGCCGCACCATAAATTTAACTCTGGTATCGAGAGTTCAAACAAATGCTGCGTTAGGCTCCAAAAAAGGAGCGTAGAGCATATTTAGCGCAAATGCAACTCTCGATACCAGAGTTGCTTACGGACGCGGCCGGCCTCAAAAACGTGCTCGTGCACGATTCTCCCATAGGAAACAATGGGGCTGTTTGAGCTGAAAAAAAACCTAACACCTGCAAAAAAGCAGCGTTCAGCTCCTAACGCAGCCCCATTGTTTCCTATGGGGAAACACTTCCTACGTCTGCACCTAACACTCTAACATGTACCCCGAGTCTAAACATCCCTAGCCTTACACTTATTAACCCCTAATCTGCCGCCCCCGCTATCGCTGACCCCTGCATTACACTTTTAACCCCTAATCTGCCGCTCCGTAAACCGCCGCCACCTACGTTATCCCTATGTACCCCTAATCTGCTGCCCTAACATCGCCGACCCCTATGTTATATTTATTAACCCCTAATCTGCCCCCCACAACGTCGCCGACACCTACCTACACTTATTAACCCCTAATTTGCCGAGCGGACCTGAGCGCTACTATAATAAAGTTATTAACCCCTAATCCGCCTCACTAACCCTATCATAAATAGTATTAACCCCTAATCTGCCCTCCCTAACATCGCCGACACCTACCTTCAATTATTAACCCCTAATCTGCCGACCGGAGCTCACCGCTATTCTAATAAATGTATTAACCCCTAAAGCTAAGTCTAACCCTAACACTAACACCCCCCTAAGTTAAATATAATTTTTATCTAACGAAATAAATTAACTCTTATTAAATAAATGATTCCTATTTAAAGCTAAATACTTACCTGTAAAATAAATCCTAATATAGCTACAATATAAATTACATTTATATTATAGCTATTTTAGGATTAATATTTATTTTACAGGTAACTTTGTATTTATTTTAACCAGGTACAATAGCTATTAAATAGTTAAGAACTATTTAATAGTTACCTAGTTAAAATAATTACAAATTTACCTGTAAAATAAATCCTAACCTAAGATATAATTAAACCTAACACTACCCTATCAATAAAATAATTAAATAAACTACCTACAATTACCTACAATTAACCTAACACTACACTATCAATAAATTAATTAAACACAATTGCTACAAATAAATACAATTAAATAAACTATCTAAAGTACAAAAAATAAAAAAGAACTAAGTTACAGAAAATAAAAAAATATTTACAAACATAAGAAAAATATTACAACAATTTTAAACTAATTACACCTACTCTAAGCCCCCTAATAAAATAACAAAGACCCCCAAAATAAAAAATTCCCTACCCTATTCTAAAATACAACAATTACAAGCTCTTTTACCTTACCAGCCCTGAACACGGCCCTTTGCGGGGCATGCCCCAAGAATTTCAGCTCTTTTGCCTGTAAAAAAAAACATACAATACCCCCCCCAACATTACAACCCACCACCCACATAGCCCTAATCTAACCCAAACCCCCTTAAATAAACCTAACACTAATCCCCTGAAGATCTTCCTACCTTGTCTTCACCATCCAGGTATCACCGATCCGTCCTGGCTCCAAGATCTTCATCCAACCCAAGCGGGGGTTGGCGATCCATAATCCGGTGCTCCAAAGTCTTCCTCCTATCCGGCAAGAAGAGGACATCCGGACCGGCAAACATCTTCTCCAAGCGGCATCTTCTATGTTCTTCCATCCGATGACGACCGGCTCCATCTTGAAGACCTCCAGCGCGGATCCATCCTCTTCTTCCGACGACTAGACGGCGAATGACGGTTCCTTTAAGGGACGTCATCCAAGATGGCGTCCCTCGAATTCCGATTGGCTGATAGGATTCTATCAGCCAATCGGAATTAAGGTAGGAATATTCTGATTGGCTGATGGAATCAGCCAATCAGAATCAAGTTCAATCCGATTGGCTGATCCAATCAGCCAATCAGATTGAGCTCGCATTCTATTGGCTGATCGGAACAGCCAATAGAATGCGAGCTCAATCTGATTGGCTGATTGGATCAGCCAATCGGATTGAACTTGATTCTGATTGGCTGATTCCATCAGCCAATCAGAAAATTCCTACCTTAATTCCGATTGGCTGATAGAATCCTATCAGCCAATCGGAATTCGAGGGACGCCATCTTGGATGACGTCCCTTAAAGGAACCGTCATTCGTCGTCTAGTCGTCGGAAGAAGAGGATGGATCCGCGCTGGAGGTCTACAAGATGGAGCCGGTCGTCATCGGATGGAAGAACATAGAAGATGCCGCTTGGAGAAGATGTTTGCCGGTCCGGATGTCCTCTTCTTGCCGGATAGGAGGAAGACTTTGGAGCACCGGATTATGGATCGCCAACCCCCGCTTGGGTTGGATGAAGATCTTGGAGCCAGGACGGATCGGTGATACCTGGATGGTGAAGACAAGGTAGGAAGATCTTCAGGGGATTAGTGTTAGGTTTATTTAAGGGGGTTTGGGTTAGATTAGGGCTATGTGGGTGGTGGGTTGTAATGTTGGGGGGGGGGGTATTGTATGTTTTTTTTTACAGGCAAAAGAGCTGAAATTCTTGGGGCATGCCCCGCAAAGGGCCCTGTTCAGGGCTGGTAAGGTAAAAGAGCTTGTAATTTTTGTATTTTAGAATAGGGTAGGGAATTTTTTATTTTGGGGGTCTTTGTTATTTTATTAGGGGGCTTAGAGTAGGTGTAATTAGTTTAAAATTGTTGTAATATTTTTCTTATGTTTGTAAATATTTTTTTATTTTCTGTAACTTAGTTCTTTTTTATTTTTTGTACTTTAGATAGTTTATTTAATTGTATTTATTTGTAGCAATTGTGTTTAATTAATTTATTGATAGTGTAGTGTTAGGTTAATTGTAGGTAATTGTAGGTAGTTTATTTAATTATTTTATTGATAGGGTAGTGTTAGGTTTAATTATATCTTAGGTTAGGATTTATTTTACAGGTAAATTTGTAATTATTTTAACTAGGTAACTATTAAATAGTTCTTAACTATTTAATAGCTATTGTACCTGGTTAAAATAAATACAAAGTTACCTGTAAAATAAATATTAATCCTAAAATAGCTATAATATAAATGTAATTTATATTGTAGCTATATTAGGATTTATTTTACAGGTAAGTATTTAGCTTTAAATAGGAATCATTTATTTAATAAGAGTTAATTTATTTCGTTAGATAAAAATTATATTTAACTTAGGGGGGTGTTAGTGTTAGGGTTAGACTTAGCTTTAGGGGTTAATACATTTATTAGAATAGCGGTGAGCTCCGGTCGGCAGATTAGGGGTTAATAATTGAAGGTAGGTGTCGGCGATGTTAGGGAGGGCAGATTAGGGGTTAATACTATTTATGATAGGGTTAGTGAGGCGGATTAGGGGTTAATAACTTTATTATAGTAGCGCTCAGGTCCGCTCGGCAGATTAGGGGTTAATAAGTGTAGGTAGGTGTCGGCGACGTTGTGGGGGGCAGATTAGGGGTTAATAAATATAACATAGGGGTCGGCGATGTTAGGGGCAGCAGATTAGGGGTACATAGGGATAACGTAGGTGGCGGCGATTTGCGGTCGGAAGATTAGGGGTTAATTATTTTAAGTAGCTTGCGGCGACGTTGTGGGGGGCAAGTTAGGGGTTAATAAATATAATATAGGGGTCGGCGGGGTTAGGGGCAGCAGATTAGGGGTACATAAGTATAACGTAGGTGGCGGTCGGCAGATTAGGGGTTAAAAATTTTAATCGAGTGGCGGCGATGTGGGGGGACCTCGGTTTAGGGGTACATAGGTAGTTTATGGGTGTTAGTGTACTTTAGGGTACAGTAGTTAAGAGCTTTATAAACCGGCGTTAGCCAGAAAGCTCTTAACTCCTGCTTTTTTCAGGCGGCTGGAATCTTGTCGTTAGAGCTCTAACGCTCACTGCAGAAACGACTCTAAATACCAGCGTTAGAAAGATCCCATTGAAAAGATAGGCTACGCAAATGGCGTAGGGGGATCTGCGGTATGGAAAAGTCGCGGCTGTAAAGTGAGCGTTAGACCCTTTAATCACTGACTCCAAATACCAGCGGGCGGCCAAAACCAGCGTTAGGAGCCTCTAACGCTGGTTTTGACGGCTACCGCCGAACTCTAAATCTAGGCCTAAGTGTTTCAAATCGATTATATGTCGGGACCTTCCAATTATCATTCTGTCTTTCTATCCATCTGTTAGTCCTTCTTGGGTATTCCCAATTATTATGGCTGTTTTGGTGACTTCTGTCTGGATTCTGTCTGTGCATGTTATGTCTAAATTCTGAGTAGAAAGCAGATGTAAATATTACAAGCAAAACATGCTTATAAACAAATGTTACGTCCTTATAGGAGGGACAATATTAATTGCAACGGATTAAAATCTGTTTTTGTAATGTATAATGTAAGCAAATATATGATATAGAACATGTAGTAAGAATAATAACCAGTATTTGCTGGCTTGCAAAACATCATTTGATATTTAAAATAATAGGAAACTAAATAAGAAAAATGACTCAAACATCAGAAAAAGAACTCAGAGTTAAAAAAGTTAAAAGGTCTTCTTTGGAGTTTAAATACTTCCACCTTAAGCCTTTGAACATGCACAAGGAATACGATACCCGTAAGAAAAAACCTGCAATTCCACCTTTACAAAAAAGTATCTGAAAGGGACCAATCAGAATTATCCACAGCCTACTTAAGAACACCTTTTGCCAGTCACCTGCATCTTGATAAAGCTCCCTGGTGAGTGAAACGCGTCAATCTAAGTGACTGTGCCTACTACAGACAAGGACATCTGAATCTCAAATGAACTTCTAACAAATTTCTGAGGTAACCCGGGTTATTCTGTTACGTCTTGAATCATCAATACCGGAGTCTAAATAATCCCTGCGTGCATTGGCACTAGGTGCAGGGTGTAATTTCAACTGACTCATAAAGAATTTATTTCCCAAATCCTATCTGGATAAAATACACACTCCAGCTGAGAATTTCTTCTTCTTTTTTGACAACCGGAAGACTTACCGGTGACGTCAGACGCCAAGATCCATGCGGCGCACTGACTCGGCTGAGAGATAGCCGGCGGACACAGGCTCCAGCAGCTCTTCCAGGACTTAAAAAGTAAGCTTTAAATTTGTCTTACCCACATCTGAAGGGAGAGTACAATCACCCCTAGAAAATATACCTCTGTGTGCTATCACAATCTATTACGGAACTTGCATAGAGACTTTTAGCATTATCCACATATAATTTGAAGGCGATACTAAAATAACTCAGTCTGGATAAACGAATCTATCATACCAAAAGTTATTACGAGAGTTAACCACACAAGATTCTACTGTGCTTATATGATATAGAGTTTCTGACTATTTGCTGTTCATCATATAGATTGTTTTATAGATTGTTTTATAGTAGTTTTTTTAGATTTTTATGGTTTTAGAGAAACTTTAGGCTGTGCAATTGGGGAGACGTCCCCTATCTAATTGTTATATTGTAATATTTTTAACTGAAAATAAATCTGTAAAATTATTTACATCTGTGTGCATTTACTATTAAGGGCTATCTGTTAGGTCCCTTGGATCCTGCTAATTTCTAGCCTGGACCAATAAATACTTATTCTCAAATATTGCTATTGGTACTACACCTCTACTACCTAGTCTTCAAGTATTGTATTATCCTATATATAGGATATTTCCAAACATAACAAATTCCAAACACTGTTAATGACACATTTTTTCACATCGTCTTATTAGCAACAATTTTAGTTACTTTTCACATCACCTCGTTAGCAACAATTTTAGTTACTTTTCTATATCACTTACACAAAGTTTAAATTCACTTCTAAAGAACACCTTTATTAACATTTATTTTTATTTCAGTAAAAAATGAAGTTCCATTTACTATTTTAATATATATTTCGGAGATCACATATATAAAAAATTAAGGTAATACTAATAACCCTTAAAGTAAAATATACTTTGTTCTGATACCTTTAGCTTCTTTAGCGCACTTACCCCACTCCCCCCTTTTTTCACTTAAAATTACTGAGGAGAACGAAGGATCTTCTCAATCTGTAAGTGTGTGGTATCTCCTTTGTACCAGCGCTCTACTGTCACCCCACAGATCACATGTACAAGATAGGCCATGTACTAGTGTGTCAAATTTAAAAGTGTGTCAAATTTAAAAGACAAGCAATGCACTAGTGTGTCATATGCCCAAGACACGGCCACACACTAGTGAGTCACATGCATAAGACAGGGCCATGCACTAGTGTTTCACATGCAAAAGAAAGGCCTGAAATAATGTGCCACATGAACTAGATATGCCATGCATTAGTTTGTCACATGCACAAGACAGGCCATACACTAGAGTGTCACATGCAGAAGACAGGCCATACACTAGAGTGTCACATGCACAAGACAGGCCATACACTAGAGTGTCACATGCACAAGCCAGGCCATGTATTAGTGTGTCCCATGCACAAGATATGCCATGTGTTAGTGTGTCACATACCCAAGACAGGGTCATGCATAGTGTGTCACATACACAAGACAGGCAATGCATTAATGTGTCACATGCCCCAGACAGGGCCACACACTAGTGTATCACATGCACAAGACATGCCATGTACTTGTGTGTCCCATTCACAAGACAGGGTCATGTACTAGTGTGTCAAAAGTACAAGTTATGCAATGCACTAGTGCATGTACAAGAGAGGCCATGTACTAGTGTGTCACATGCCCAAGACAGGGCCACACACTAGTATGTCAAATTTAAAAGACAGGCAATGCACTAGTGTGTCATATGCCCAAGACCCGGCCACACACTAGCGTGTCACATGCACAAAACATGCCATGCACTAGTATGTCACATGCATATGACAGGGCCATGCACTAGTGTTTCACATGCAGAAGACAGGGCCATGCACTAGTGTTTCACATGCAGAAGACAGGCCTGCACTAATCTGTCATATGCATAAGGCAGGGTTATGCACTAGTGTATCACATGCACAAGACAGGCCTGCACTAGTGTGTCACATGCACAAGACAGGGCCATGCACTAGTGTATCACATGCACAAGGCAGGCAATGCACTAATGTGTCACATGACCAAGACAGGGCCACGCACTAGTATATCACATGCACAAGACATGCCATGTACTTGTATGTCCCATTCACAAGACAGGGTCAAGCACTAGTGTGTCAAAGTACAAGATATGCAATGCACTAGTGCATGTACAAGATAGGCCATGTACTAGTGTGTCACATGCCCAAGACAGTGCCACACACTAGTGTGTCAAATTTAAAAGACAGGCAATGCACTAGTGTGTCACATGCATAAGACAGGGCCATGCACTAGTGTTTCACATGCAGAAGACAGGCCTGCACTAGTGTATCACATGCACAAGACAGGGCCATGCACTAGTGTATCACATGCACAAGACAAGCTATGCATCTGTGTGCCACATGCACAAGACAGGCCATGTACTAGTGTGTCACATGAACAAGACAGGCATTGCACTAGTGTGTCACATGCACAAGGCAAGCCATGTACTAGTGTGTCATGTGAACAAGACAGGCATTGCACTAGTGTGTTACATGTACAATACAGGGCCATGTACTCATGTGTCACAGGCACAAAACAGGCAATGCACTAGTGTGTCACATGCACAAGACCTGCCATGTACTAGTGTGTCACATTTACAAGACATGCCATGTACTGGTGTGTAACATGCCATGCACTAGTGTTTCACATGCAGAAGACAGGCCTGCACTAATCTGTCATATGCATAAGGCAGGGTTATGCACTAGTGTATCACATGCACAAGACAGGCCTGCACTAGTGTGTCACATGCACAAGACAGGGCCATGCACTAGTGTATCACATGCACAAGGCAGGCAATGCACTAATGTGTCACATGACCAAGACAGGGCCACGCACTAGTATATCACATGCACAAGACATGCCATGTACTTGTATGTCCCATTCACAAGACAGGGTCAAGCACTAGTGTGTCAAAGTACAAGATATGCAATGCACTAGTGCATGTACAAGATAGGCCATGTACTAGTGTGTCACATGCCCAAGACAGTGCCACACACTAGTGTGTCAAATTTAAAAGACAGGCAATGCACTAGTGTGTCACATGCATAAGACAGGGCCATGCACTAGTGTTTCACATGCAGAAGACAGGCCTGCACTAGTGTATCACATGCACAAGACAGGGCCATGCACTAGTGTATCACATGCACAAGACAAGCTATGCATCTGTGTGCCACATGCACAAGACAGGCCATGTACTAGTGTGTCACATGAACAAGACAGGCATTGCACTAGTGTGTCACATGCACAAGGCAAGCCATGTACTAGTGTGTCATGTGAACAAGACAGGCATTGCACTAGTGTGTTACATGTACAATACAGGGCCATGTACTCATGTGTCACAGGCACAAAACAGGCAATGCACTAGTGTGTCACATGCACAAGACCTGCCATGTACTAGTGTGTCACATTTACAAGACATGCCATGTACTGGTGTGTAACATGCCATGTTTTAGTGTGTCACATGCACAAGACAGACCATGCGCTAGTGTGTCACGTGAACAAGACAGGCATTGCACTAGTGTGTCACATGCACAAGGCAAGCCATGTACTAGTGTGTCATGTGAACAAGACAGGCATTGCACTAGTGTGCCACATGCACAAGACAAGCCATGTACTAGTGTGTCACGTGAACAAGACAGGCATTGCACTAGTGTGCCACATGCACAAGGCAAGCCATGTACTAGTGTGTCACGTGAACAAGACAGGCATTGCACTAGTGTGCCACATGCACAAGACAAGCCATGTACTAGTGTGTCACGTGAACAAGACAGGCATTGCACTAGTGTGCCACATGCACAAGGCAAGCCATGTACTAGTGTGTCACGTGAACAAGACAGGCCATGGACTACTGTGTCACATGCACATACAGGCAGAGCTGCCACTAGAAATTGTGGGGCCCTGACAAAACCATTGTTCTCCCCCCCCCCCTCCTTTGACCTGTGCAATTTTTGTCTAAGTGACTAAAATGTGTGCACACTTTATTTGTGTGTAGTCAAACTTCATGGTGTTGTAATGGTAACATGCATACACAGAAATACTATTACACACACTCAGATACACACTTACACAGAAACCCACTAAAACACTAAATCACACAACACACACACATAGACATGCAGAGAAAACACACACATAGACACTCAGCTCATGCTTACACTGACCTAACAAGAAATGAGTTAAACTAAATGTTTGTCAAAAAAAGGAGAATTATAAAACAAAATACAGAGTTCTGATTATCTTTATGGCAAGGAAGATTGCAATTATATGATGTCAACAGTATACAGTAGCTGAATGGGAGGCCCCTGAACTGCCTAAATACTAATTTAAAAGTTAAGTGGTTGAGTAATGGGATGGTAATTTCCATAAAGGTCTCATTAGTCTCAGATTATGTACAGTACATTTTTTTTTTCTATTTAGCAGTAAGATCAAACTGCCTAAAAAAGAACAGACACTAGACATAGACACACTCTTAAACAGACACCCACAGAAACATTCACACACACTCACAATGACACCCACAGAAAACACACACGCACGCACACACTCACACAGACACTCACAGAAAACACTCACACACTCACACTCACACAGACACCCACAGAAATAGACACTAACATAAAAATTACCCACAAAAAGATACAAAGACACACACTCACACACAGACATACGCTCACACAAACACCCAAAAAACACACAGACACATAAACTCACACAAATACCCACAGGAACACACAAAGACATACACTCCCAGGCTAAAACCTTGTAGTTATAAATGAGAATTGTTAATGAGAAGATAAACGGTCATGAGTATAGGACACAGTGGCTCTATAGAGATCATAATCAAAAGGATTCACGGCAGTGCTCTTAGAACAATAAGCAGATGAAAAGACCTGTAGGAACAGATGGAGAGGCACCTCATAAAACAATATCGTCTGCGCAAGGGATTCAGACAGGACACAAAACAAGCACAGAAGGATGGGTACTCACATGGAGAGCGGTACTTAGATGGTGCCTAGCAAAACAGGCCGGGACCTCAAAAAGTCGCCCGACAGAATACCACGCTATCCTGGCCAATCACGTGGTGATTGATCACCGATCAGCAGTCAGGATGCAGGAGTCCCATTTACTTCCTACGTAATCACGGTATTAGCGCTATAGCCCACTGGATAGAACAAGCCGGGTTGTCAGCCTCCGTGAATGTGGATAGGAGTTGTAGTAGAGGAAATAAAATTGCAGGGAGCAAGTACTGGATAAAGTGTCAAAATTTATTGGAACACATTAAAAACAGCAACGCGTTTCTCAACCGAATAGGTTGTTTCATCAGGCCTTTCAAATAGCTATGTGTCTTGTGTGTCTGTCTTGGATAGACTGTGAGATCAGCTGCATTTTTATTAAAAAAAATTATGACTATAGACATTAAAAAAAATTTTTTTTTAAATTATAATGTTACGTACAGCTTTTAGTTAAGGCAACCCAGTAATATTATACAGGGGTGGAACTACCATTGGTGCAGCAGGTGCAGAGGCACCAGGGCCCAAGAGCTGAGGGGGCCCATAACAACAGTCTATACATAGGTGTATGCAGAATGTGTAATGCAGGGAAGCCTTTTATTAGTGCAGGTTGCAGGTCTGTCTCTTTGTCTATCTATCTACAAAATAATTACACAGGGCAGCATAAATATTATTACTATTGCTTACTACTAAGTTACCTTTGAGGAGCTCGAAAAAAAAATGCACCAGGGACCTCTGTTGAGTAGGTCCCCTACTGATATTATAGTTAACTTAAAATATACAAAATGCAATTTAGGGACCAAATTATACATTCAGATGCTAGGAGAAAAAAATAGTATGTTTCTGCACTGAAAACACAATCCTTTATCCTTTCTATCTTTATCCTTTCTGGAGCAGGCAGCAGGCATCCTCCCTTCTCCTTCAGTCCAGTGAGTGTGTAACCGGTAATTCCATCATGCCCTTAATTATAGTGCCAGTCACTTACTGTTCACCTTCCCACCCCTCACCAATCAAAATTCAGCTTGTCTTGTGTGTTAGCAAAGATTGATTTCTACTGCTAGCTATTACTAACTTTGAGTAAATCTGGGATGCAGGAGTAGGAGAGTGGGTTGAGCCGGGATAGAAAGGAGTGCACAGGGCCACCATCAGGGGGTGAAAGGGGTGACTCCTGTCAGGGGCCCACTGGGCCAGGGGACCCCATGAGGCGAGCACAACTAATATTACAACTTTTTTTAAAATTTTGACATCCACAAGAGATCGCTACAACAGAGTGATATCGAGCATGGGAAATGTCATTACAAGGAGTAAAATATTAGCATTTGAGAGGATTTTTGAGTGTGCACTAAACCAAACCACTATGCACAGTGTGACACAGACTTGGCACTTCAGTTTGTACAGAGTGTGTCTGAGTCAGACAGAAGATCACTTTAATTTGCAGAGGAGGTAGGACTTACTTAGTAAATGTTTTTTTATTTCTTAGTGCAACATCTTTTTTTTGCATTTTCTGTGGGTGTCTCTGTGAGGGTGTGTGCATATGTCAGTGTGTTTTCTGTGGATGTCTCTGTGAGGGTATGTGCATATGTCTGTGTGTTTTCTGTGGGTGTCTCTGTGAGGGTGTGTGCATATGTCTGTGTGTTTTCTGTGGGTGTCTCTGTGAGGGTGTGTGTGTGTGTGTGTGTGTCTTTGTGTGTGTTTTCTGTGGATGTCTCAGTGAGGGTGTGTGTATGTATGTCTTTGTGTGTTTTCTCTGGGTGTCTCTCTGTGTATGTATGTCTTTGTGTGTTTTCTGTGGGTGTCTCCCTCTGTGTGTGTATGTCTTTGTGTGTTTTCTGTGGTTGTCTGTGAGTGTGTATGTCTTTGTGTGTTTTCTGTAGCTGTCTCTGTGGGTGTTTCCTTGGGTGTATGTGCAAGTTTGTGTTTGAGTTTGTGTGTCTATTGTCTGTTCTTTTTTAGGACATTTTGACCTTACTACTGATTATTCACATCTTTCTACAGACTTTGAGACTAATGAGACCTTTCCGGAAGTCACCAATCCACCACTTAACCTTTTAAATTATTGTATAGGCATTTCAGGGCCCTTCATTTCAGCCACTGCATGCTGTTGTCATTATATAGTTGGCATCTTTCTTGACAAAAAGATAATCAGAACTCCATAGTTTGTCTTGTAAATCTCCTTTTTTGACAAAACTGTAGTCTACCTTATTACTTGTCAGGTCATTGTAAACAAGTGCTGAGTGTCTGTGTCTGAGTGTGTTTGTGTGTTTCTTCGTGTGTCTGCTAGAGTGTCTATATGTGAATCCTTATGTGTGAGTGTGTGTTTCTGTGTTTGTGTGTTACTACCTTTACAACATTTTCAAGTTTGACTACACATAAGAATAAAGTGCTTATATGTTTTATGTCAAAGGGGGGGCTGATCAATGGTTAAGTAAGGGGCCCCAACATTTCTAGTGGTGGCTCTGGGATTGCATGATGACATCATTGGCAGCTGGGTCCGCCCCTCCCAGCCTGTTTGATAAAGGTTTCAATATGTAATAGCCAAATAGGCAAAAGATCATTGATAGGCATCAATAAGTGAGTCACTAACTTGTCACCTCTGCTCCGGCTTTAACTGCAAGCAGGAGCACTATGTAACTCATGGCCCTGGCAGGCCCTCCTGGCCCACCAGGCCCCTGACTGTAGTTACCCATGTCACCCCCTGATGGCGCCCCTGCCTACAGACAACGCACTAGTGTGTCGCATGCACAAGACAGGCCATGCACTAGTGTGTCACATGCACAAGACAGGCCATGCACTAGTGTGTCACAAGCACAAGACAGGCCATACACTAGTGTGTCACATGCACAAGACAGGCCATGCACTAGTCTAGTGCAGTGTTTTTCAACCAGTGTGCCGTGGCACACTAGTGTGCCGTGAGAGATCCTCAGGTGTGCCACGGCAGACTGACAACAGTGTGACATATTTTTTAAACTTTGCTTGTTTTTTTACTCCCAGTGCAGGGGTAGTTTGTAGGAGGCATGGCATAACAGCACAATACATACAGTATGTATGTGTTTGTGTGTATGTGTATATATATATATGCTGTATTAGGCTACAATGTGTGATTTTTTTTAAACTTTGGGATGGTGGTGTGCCACAGGATTTTTTAATGTAAAAAAGTGTGCCACGGCAAAAAAAAGGTTAAAAATCACTGGTCTAGTGTATCACAAGCACAAGACAGGCCATACACTAGTGTGTCACATGCACAAGAATATATTTTTACAAAATCTGCAATCATTTTAAAAAAAACATATTTTGCAATGTGAGCAGATTAGAAAATGTTTTTAATGGAATTTGTAATACACTGCTGTACATTTCAGAGCCAGTTTTATGTTCTTTTAAATAAATAACAATGGTACAAAAATAGATAATATTTCAAAAGGAAATTCACAGTATATGTATATTTTTAATAAAATGTGTTTAGTTTTACCAGCTACATTAACAAAAAAAGAAGATTTATTTTCATTTTTATTTGTCATATTTTATTACAGTACAAAGACGTCCAGATTATGTGAATGACAGGAAAGAATTAATAGCATAAAATATTAAAAAAGTGACAGAGACAATAATCTTGTGGGTGGAAGCAGTAATATCTAGTCCATCTGTCAAAGGAAAGTAAATTAGATCCTTAACATCAAAAAATATAAATGAAAATATTACCATGCATGTAGTAGGCCGCTTGATTTATAATTAAAGGGACATGACATCCAAATGTTAAATGCAGAGTATCTGTAAAAAGCTGACTAGAAAAATATTAGACATATGCAAGCCAGAAAATTTCATTTCATACAAAATTTTCGTTCCCAATATATTTAGGGAAATTAATTTCTCAGAATATTCAGGAAGCTGCACTATTCAGTTTAATTTTATTTTTTTTAAACTAAACGAAAACTGAATTTTCGTTAAACATTTACTGTACATTTGTTTTCATAAAAAATTTACATGTAACTACAATACTACAAAATAAAGCCTTGTTTTTTTTATTTACCTGTCAAAACTTTAAATATATATTTTTAAGTAGACAAACCAAAGTATTAATCTAGGCCCATTTTGGTATATTTCATTCCATCATTTCACCGCCAAATGCAATTTTTTCACAAACTTTGGGTTTCTCAATGAAATTATTTACATACCGCTTGTGCAAATGTATGTAAAAGTTTGGGGAATAAGTGAATGAACGTGCAATTTGGCTGTTTAGATAACGTGGCATAGTGCGCGCACAAAATAAGTTATTTTGCTAATAACGCCTGAGTTGTTTTTGCAACTGATTTGCCGCGCGACTTGTATTCTTGCACTTAGGGGTCGATTTCTTATGGCCCGAATGGGGCCGTATACCCCTGTTTCCGCGTGAGCCTTCAGGCTCGCCGGAAACAGGAGTTAAGAGGCAGCGGTCTTAAGATCGTTGATCCTTAAATCGTCCGCTGCTTCTGAGGATGCGGACATCAATTCACTCGATCTCATACGATTGATTGCTAGCGGCCGCAAATCTGCAGGGGGCATTATTGCACAAGCACTTCACCAGAACTGCATGTGCAATGATAGGCTGTCGGCATTTATCAATGTCTGGCGGACATGATTGCTACAGCGGATCATGTCCGCCAGACATTTGATAAATCGGCCCCTTAGTCTTTAATGCAGACTAGGGATGGGTGAATGTTTTGCAACATTTGAAAAAATTAAACAAATGTAAACACTACGAGTTTTGTGTTATGAGTGAAAAAGCATCGTTATGCTTCATAACGATGCTTTATCCCTAACGCCGCTATTACAAGTCTTGTCAGAATAGGTGTACCGCACACCTTTTTGGCCGTCACTCAACGTCAGTAACACACTTTTAAAAAAGTCATTTTTCAATGGGACTTCCATAGCGCTGCTATTACGAGTTTTGCTGTGAGGCCAAAAAGTGAGCGATACAGCCTAAAATGACAAGATCAGTGCCGCCATCTAAAGTCAGTAGTTAAGAGTTTTATGCTACAAAGCTGTAGCATAAGACTCATAACTAAAGTGTCACAAAGTACACTAACACCCATAAACTACCTATTAACCCCTAAACCGAGGCCCTCCCGCATGGCAAACACTAAAATAAAATTATTAACCCCTAATCTGCTGCTCCGGACATCGCCACCACTATTAAAATGTATTAACCCCTATTCCGCTGCTCCCCGACATTGTCGCCACTATAATAAACCTATTAACCCCTTAACCCCTCCTGCATCGCAAACACTATTTAAATATTATTAACCCCTAATCTGCTGTCCCTCCCACACCGCCGCTATAATAAACCTATTAACCACTAAACCGCAAGCCCCCCACAACAAAATATACTAAATTAAACTATTAACCCCTAAACCTCTGGCCTTCCACATCACTACATAAATATATTAACACCTAAACCTAATCCTAACCCTAACCCTAACACCCCCTAACTTAAATATAATTAAAATAAATCTTAATCAAACTTACAATTATTACTTAAAGTGAACGTAAATCCTAGCGTTTTACAAATGCCAGGATTTACTATTGAAACAAATAAAGGGGATTCTTCATGTAGAAAGCTCCTTTATTTGATTCAATCGATCTCCGTTTTTAACTTGAACAGCAGCCCACAGCAAAAAAAAATTTTAGCTAAGAGGTGACGTTTTCAATAGCCGTGCGGTAAATCCGGCTCCCATGGGCGCAAAGCCAGAATTACTTTCACTTTAAATAATTCCTATTTAAAACTAAATACAAACTTACCTGTAAAAAAAAACTAAGCTAGCTACAATATAACTAATAGTTATATTGTAGCTAGTTTAGGTTTTATTTTTATTTCACAGGTAAGTTTGTATTTATTTTAACTAGGAAGACTAGTTAGTAAATAGTTATTAACTATTTACTAACTACCTAGTTAAAATAAATACAAAAGTTACCTGTAAAATAAAACCTAACCTGCCTTACAATAAAACCTAACATTCCAATAAAATAAAATAAATTAAAATATTAAAATACAATTATCTAAATTACAAAAAAAATAAACACTAAATTACACAAAATAAAAAACGAATTTATCAAAAATTAAAATGAATTACTCCTAATCTAATAGCCCTATCAAAATAAAAAAGCCCCCCCCAAAATAAAAAAAAACTAGCCTACACTAAACTGCCAATGGCCCTTAAAATGGCCTTTTGCGGGGCATTGCCCCAAAGAAATCAGCTATTTTACCTTTAAAAACAAATACAAAAAAATGCAACCCCCAACAGTAAAACCCACCACCCACCCAATCAAACCCCCCAAATAAAAACCTATCTAAATAAACCTAAGCTAACCATTGCCCTGAAAAGGGCATTTGGATGGGCATTGAGCTTGCATTCTATTGGCTATTACAATCATTAAAGCTCAATCCTATTGGCTGATTGGATCAGCCAATAGGATTTTTTCCCCTTTAATTCCTATTGGCTGATATAATTCTATCAGTCAATCAGAATGTAACGGACGCCATCTTGGATGACGTCACTTAAAGGAAGACTTAAATTTCCAGCGACTATCGGAAGAAGAGGATGCTCCACACCGGATGTCTTGATGGACCTGCTCTGCGCTGGATGGATGAAGATAAAAGATGCCATTGGGATGAAGACTTCTGCCCGCTTGGATGAAGACTTCTGCCCACTTCGATGAGGACTTCTGCCCGCTTGGATGAAGACTTCTGCCCGCTTTGATGAGGACTTCGCCGGCTGGATGAGGATGGATGTCCGGACTTCAAAAACTGTAAGTGGATATTCGGGGGTTAGTGTTAGGTTTTTTTAAGGGTTTTTTGGGTGGGTTTTATTTTAAGTTTAGGGTTTGGGCACTTCGTAAAAGATCTGATTGCCCTTTTCAGGGAATCGCAAAAGAGCTAAATGCCCTTTTAAGGGCAATGCCCATCCCTTTTCAGGGCAATGTTTAGCTTAGGTTTATTTAGATAGAATTTTATTTGGGGGGTTTGGTTGTGTGGGTGGTGGGTTTTACTGTTGGGGATGTTTGTATTTTTAATTGCTATGTAAAAGAGCTGATTTCTTTGGGGCAATGCCCTGCAAAAGGCCATTTTAAAGGCCATTGGCAGTTTAGTGTAGGCTAGGGTTTTTTTATTTTGGGGGGGCTTTTTTATTTTGATAGGGCTATTAGATTAGGAGTAATTCATTTTTATTTTTGATAATTTCGTCTTTTATTTTGTGTAATTTAGTGTTTATTTTTTTTTGTAATTTAGATAATTGTATTTTAATATTTTAATTTATTTTATTTTATTTTAATGTTAGGTTTTAGTGTAAGGCAAGTTAGGTTTTATTTTACTCGTAGCTTTGTATTTATTTTAATTCGGTAGCTAGTAAATAGTTAATAACTGTTTACTAACTAGTCTACCTAGTTAAAATAAATACAAACTTACCTGTGAAATAAAAATAAAACCTAAGATAGCTACAATGTAACTATTAGTAATTTTGTAGCTAGCTTAGGTATTATTTTACAGGTAAGTATGTATTTAGTTTAAAATAGGAATTATTTAAGTAATAATTGTAATTTTTATTTAGATTTATCTTAATTATATTTAAGTTAGTGGTGTTAGGGTTAAGGTTATGCTTAGGGTTACGTTAGGGTTAGGCTTAGGGGTTAATATATTTATTTAGTGTTAGTGATGTTGAAGGCCAGAGGTTTAGGGGATAATAACTAGTATAGTGGCGGCAACATTGGGGCGGCAGATTAGGAGTTAATAACTGTAATGTAGGTGGCGGCGATGTTAAGGGCGGCAGATTAGGGGTTAATAAGTGTATTTAGGTGGCGGCGATGTTAGGGGCAGCAGATTAGGGGTTAATAATTGTATGTGAGTCGCGGCTATATCGGGAGCGGCAGATTAGGGGTTAATAGTTTTATTTAAGTGGCGGTGATGTTAAGGACAGCAGATTAGGGGTTAATAACATTATGTAGGTGGCGGCGATGTCAGAGGCAGCAGATTAGGGGTGTTTAGACATGGTTAGGTTTAAACCTAATTTTTTCTTTCCCCATAGACATCAATGGGGCTGCCTTAGGAGCTTTTGTTTCCACGAACGCAGGTGTTAGGCTTTTTTTTTTGCCGACTCTCCCCATTAAAGTCTATGGGGAAATTGTGCATGAGCACGTCAAAGCAGCGCTTGTATTTGGGTGAGGTATGGAGCTCAACGCCACCATAGTTTTCAAAACCTGTAATAGCAGCGCTATAGGGAGGTTAAATACCGCCGATTTTGTGGCGGTCATTAATTTCCCTATAGCGCTCAAAACTCGTAATCTAGCTGATTGTTTGTTCGTTTCAAATTTTAAATGTGCAACACTCTAACATTATTTTAATGTAATAATATTTGTAGTGTTATCTTAATAAAGAAAACAACTCATTGTGTACTTCATTTAACAAACCTAAACAAGTCAGAAGACTTGCTTTCCCGCGGAAAACCTCTGGATACTTTCGGCGAGATTACGAGTTTGGCGTTAACAGGGGTGCGGGGCTAACAAGACTTTTTTTTTAACGCTACCTTAAGCCAACGCTGGTATTACAGGTTTTTTTAAACCTGGCGTTAGCCGCAAAAAGGTGAGCATAGAGCAAAATTTAGCTCCACATCTCACCTCAATACCAGCGTTGCTTACGGTAGCGGTAAGCTGGCTAAACGTGCTCGTGCATGATTTCCCCATAGGAAACAATGGGGCTGAGCTGGCTTGAAAAAACCTAACACCTGCAAAAAAGCAGCATCCAGCTTCTAACGCAGCCCCATTGTTTCCTATGCGGAAATAAAAAATATGTCTGCACCTAACACCCTAACATGAACCCTGAGTCTAAACACCCCTAATCTTACACTTATTAACCCCTAATCTGCCGCCCCCGCTATCGCTGACACCTACATTATATTATTAACCCCTAATCTGCCGCTCCGGACACCGCCGCCACCTACATTATCCCTATGAATCCGTAATCTACTGCCCCCAACATCGCCAAAACCTATATTATAGTTATAAACCCCTATTCTGCTGCCCCCAACATCGCTGCCACCTACCTACAATTATTAACCCCTAATCTGCCAACCGGACATCACTGCCACTTTAATAAATGTATTAACCCCTAAAACGCTGCACTTCTGCCTCGCAAACACTAGTTAAATTTTATTAACCCCTAATCTGCCGTCCCTAACATCGCCGACACCTACTTACATTTATTAACCCCTAATCTGCCACCCCCAACGTCGCCGCTACTATAATAAATTTATTAACCCCTAAACCTAAGTCTAACCCCCCCAACTTAAATATAATTTAAATTTAACAAAATTAATTTAACATAATTAAATAAATTATTCCTATTTAAAACTAAACTTAATAAATGTTAGTAGGTGTCGGCGATGTTAGGGACGGAAGATTAGGGTTAATAAAATTTAACTAGTGTTTGCGAGGCAGGAGTGCGGCGGTTTAGGGGTTAATAAATTTTTTAAAGTGGCGGCGATGTCCAGTCGGCAGATTAGGGGTTAATAAATGTAGGTAGGTGGCGGCGACATTGGGGGCGGAAGATTAGGGGTTAATAAATATAATGTAGGTGTCGGCGATGTTAGGGGCAGCAGATTAGGGGTTCATAAGTATAATGTAGGTGGCGGCGATGTCCGGTCGGCAGATTAGGGGTTAAAAAATTTTATTATAGTGTTTGCGATGGGGGGGCTCGGTTTAGGGGTTAATAGGTAGTTTATGGGTGTTAGTGTACTTTTTATCACTTTAGTTAAGAGTTTTATGTTACGGCGTTAGCCCATAAAACTCTTAACTACTGACTTTTAAATTCGGTAGAAGTCTTTACAGGAGAGGGTCTACCGTTCACTTCTTCCAAGACTCGTAATACCAGCATTAGGCAAATCCCATTAAAAAGATAGGATACGCAATTGACGTAAGGGGTAGCCTTGAGTTGCGGAAGAAAAGTGAGCGGTGAGCCTCTACCTGTCAGACTCGTAATACCAGCGTTAGATAAAAAGCAGCGTTGGGACCTCTCAATGCTGCTTTTTAAGGCTAACGCAAAACTCGTAATCTCGGTGTTTGTTTCCAATGCAGCAAAGAATTCTGGGTAAGATATGCAAATGAGGTTCACAATGACTAATTTTTTTACTTCAGCCTGCTTTTGCACAGACTTCCTTTATGCTATAGCATCGCTGAATACACAGCTTTCAAAGGGACACTAAACCCAAAATTTTTCTTTCAAAATTCAGGTAGAGAATACAATTTTAAACAACATTCCAATTTATCACGAGAGGCGTCTATGTGCAGCCACCAATCAGCAGCTACTGAGCCTATCTAGATATGCTTTTCAGTAAATAATATCAAGAGAATGAAGCAAATTAGATAATAGAAGTAAATTAGAAAGTTGTTTAAAATTGCATGCTCTTTCTAAATCATGAAAGAAAAAATGTGGGTTTCATGTCCCTTTAAGCTTAGCTAGGGTTAGTACAGTGATTCAGACCATCCCAGAACAGCTTTTACCACTCATCAGCTGGGAGTAGGTTAAATCACTGCTGGGTGAAGTTAATTTCTGGGTGAAATACAACTTTTAAAATTATGGGGAGGTGAAAAGTGAGTTTAAACAATGTATCCAGAGGTTTTCTGCGGGGAAAGCAAGCCTTCTGACTTGTCTAGATTGTTAAATGAACTGCACGATGAGTTGTTTTCTTTATATTTTGTGCTAAGTGTTATCTTTAAAATATAATATTCAAATTATGCAATATTTGAAATAGAAAATTTTGAATCAATATATTTGTATCTATTATGTTTCAATTTACTAAAATCCTTACCACATGAACTATTAAACGTCTGAATAGTATTTGTTAGATCGAATGTTACATTCTAAATTCCGATTGTGGATAAATGATAAAATTATGAATATTCGAAAACAAAAGTATCATTTGAAAACTGCAAATAACCTTTAATTACCGATTTTTTTAATAGGTTTTCATTGTTATCAACCTTCTATTGTCCAAAACTAATGTCCACAGAACTATTCATTCTACCAAGTGAATTGCACTTTCACCACATTCGCTCATCACTTATTTAATATAACTCTAATTTCCCTTTTTTGCTGGTTTTTCATCTTATTTTGTGATTAAATAAAGACACAATAATCAACTTGTCGTGGCATAACATTATTATCATTATTATTATTATCACTGTGAAAAACCCGAAGTGAAATAAATGAGGCAGTCATTATTATAATAAATTGAATCAATCATCTGCCATGTTTTATTTCCCATTGACATCTTTGTTTTTTTTCCACATAAACTAGTGCATCTGGGAAGCCTGTTAATGGTGTTTTTAAACAATCTGAGAGTAAGAAAAACTTATATTCCATATTCAGGTTTTGAGTGTTTGATCTTATTTAGATGGCTGCACTTCTAACAGACTGGAATGCCATAGAAAATTATGCCAAAAAATACATTAGATGAAATTAAATGAAAAAGTCTAAAGAAAGAAACTGCTGTAGAAATGGACAAATAATTAAGTGAAAGCAAAAAAAAAAAAAAAAGAGAAAATAAAGAGACAAAATATAAAACACAGAAGAGTCATATGATCAGAGGAGTAAAAGAGAGTAACCAAAAGGAATCTTATCGACTCAGAAGGTGTAAATGTGAGTCAATAGGAAAGAAGAGAAGGAAAGAGCCGTAAAAGGAATAATACGGTAAAAGTAGCTATGGTTGGTAAAGAGAGAACAGCAGTGTATGAGACAGACCAGGAAACAAAGTAGATTCCTGCCTCTCCCGCCTCAGTGTGCTTTTGCTATATGTTAAAGTTACATTTATTACTGTGCTCTAGATTCTATTTTAAGCAACTACAAAACCAGAAGATTGCTCTGAAGACACCATTGATAGTGGCTATAATACAAATGTTCGCAAGTATAAAATGATTCAATAAGGTATTAGAAAGAATTCTGTTTTTTTAAGAAAGTTAAATGCTCTAATGCTAACTGGAACATTGGATTCATTTTTAGACTTAAAGAGACACTGAGCCCAATTTTTTTCTTTTGTGATTCAGATAGAACATGACATTTTTAGCAACTTTCTAATTTACTCCTATTATCTAATTTTCTTCATTCTCTTGGTATCTTTATTTGAAATGCAAGAATGTAAGTTTAGATGTTTGGTGAACATCCTGGGTTGTTCTTGCTGATTGGTTGATAATTTCATCCACCAATACAAAAGTGCTGTCCAGAGTCCTGTACCAAAATAAAGCTTAGATGCCTTCTTTTTCAAATAAAGATAGCAAGAGAACGGAGATAATTTGATAATGGGAGTAAATTAGAAAGTTGCTTAAAATTGCATGATCTATCACAAAAAAAAACAATTTGGGTTCAGTGTCCCTTTAACACTTTCTATTCCTGTACAGGATGTCATGAAAAAAAGTGTGTAGATCAGCTGATTTTTAAAATTTTAAGATGCACAAATATCAAATATGCCTTATGCAAACATTTGTGTGTTCTTTTGTTTATATTTGGATTGAGTAAAATATAAAATTGTACTTAACTAAAAGGGAAGAAGATATTGAGAAAGAAGTGGAAGAAAATGACCATTACCAAATTTATACAATTATGATAAATTAATTTCATTCTATAAATAGGGAAAAAAAAGAACGAATAGAATTACTAAAAATGGACACATTAAATAATAATAAAACTTATCAGCTCTTCTATTTCAAGTGCATTCTTTTGAATAATTCCATAAAACACCTGAATTCATATTTTTTGCCCACTAGGGGGTGGCTCAGTAATGAATACTGTTCATATTTCTTTACAAAATTCAAAGTTTATCAAACATGTTTCATACCAAAGTAGGCTAAAGATTAATTTCAGCAATATCAACATACATCATCACAAAGCAGGAAATTCAAACAGATTTTAGAAAATATTTTAGAATATATACTATTTTTAAAGCAAATTGTATTTCTAGTACACCCCAAACAAGAGGTTTCCAAAGCAGGAGAACCATTACCCACCAGTCTTCCCTGAGGACAGAAATACAGAGGGCCAGATTACGAGTGACGCGCTAACAGTTTGCGAAGAAACTATGAACTTGTTTCCATTGAGCCGCAATTAGGTTAGCGTGCACTCACAAACCGACAAATATGCTGTCGGAAGCAATATCGTTCACGGACTGCTTCCAATGTCCCGTTATACCTCAATTTCGGCAACTGGACTCCGGCTGCCGAAAACATTTTTGTGTCCTATACAAAGTTTCATAAGCCGCTAATCTATAAATAATACCAGGTTTCCAATGACAGCGCAAACCGTTAATACACTGTCTGAGGCTGTCGCTACATTGAGAAAAATTACACCTAGCTCAACTAGGTGTAAAAGAGGGAAAAGGAGCTTTTTGAGACCTATTTCCCATTGAAATCTAACCCGCCTCCCAAAAATAAACCTAACACGTCAAAACCCCTCTATCCGCCATCCCCCCACATCGCAACTGACAAAAAAATGTATTAACCTCTAAACCGCCATCCGCCCACATCGCAAAGTACATATTTAAACTATTAACCCCTAATCCACCATCTCCCCACATTGCAACTAACAATAAAATATATTAACCTCTAAACCGCCATCCCCCACATTGCAACTAACAATAAAATGTATTAACCTCTAAACCGCCATCCCCCCACAATGCAAAGTACCTATTTAAACGATTAACCCCTAATCCACCGTCCCAACACAACACAATCTACCTATTTAAAATATTAACCCCTAAACCGCCATTACTCCACAACGCAAAGTATTAATCTAATCACTAAGTCCCCTAACCTAACACCCCCTAAATTAACCCCATTACATAAAATAAAAAGACCTAATAAATTAATTAAAATACCAAAATTAAAATTCCTAATCTAAAATTAAAATAAAAAAACCTAACATTACATAAAAAATACAACCTAAGATTTAATTTAAATACCAAATATAAGATTACATAAAATTCTAAAATCACAAAAAATCAAAAAATCTAAGATTACATAAAAAAATAAACAAAATTATCCAAAATAATAAAATTTAAGCCTAATCTTATACTCCTATAAATACAAAAAGCCACCCCAAAATAAAAAACACCCCCTAATAGCCCTTAAAATGGCCTTTTTTAGGGTATTGCCCTGAAGCAATCAGCTCTTTTACCTAAAAAGAAATACAAATTAACCCCTAACAGTAACCCCCCCACCCACGCAACCCCCCAAAATAAAAAAAACTAAGTTTAAAAAAACTCTAAAGGGGCATTTGTATAGGCATTGCCCTTAAAAGCACAATCTTAATTTTAATTGAAACCTGGTACTAAAAAGTAAATTACTTTTAGCTGCCGGCAACTTTGGTAGTTTACGGCTCCATTTTTAATGGCCCAATAGATACAAGCCTTTTGTTGGATTTATCTAGGCTTTTTGCATGCGTCAGAAGTAGCGAGCGTATTATAAGTTGCAAGTAAACATCTTGTTCAAGTGCAATTGAATTTAATGCGTATCTGGATAGCACAACCCCAGAACTCTGGTTAACTTGAATAAAAAGTTGCACAAAATATATCAAAACTACATTAAAAAGTACAGTTACACTCATAATAACACTGTCTAATAAAAATGATTGAAAATATATATTGCATAGCATCTACCTTTTCACTTCTATACTTTATAAGTATGTTTAGAAGTGTAAAAGAGCATTCATCGAATGCTGGTTCCCACTCTGGGCCAGATTACGACTGGCATGCTAACAGTTACCCGCTAGCGAAAATGGGTTTATCACAGCTAGATGAGCATGACGAACTTGTCATATTACAAGTTGAAAGTAAACGCGATCACTCCAGCACAATTGAAGTTAAAGGGTGTCAGGATAGCGCTACCTCAGAGCTCTGGTTAACTGTTTCGTGAGACAAAAAATGTGTCACAAAACACATCAAAAATACAATGAAAAGTACAATTACACTCATAATAACACAATCAATAAAAAATATTACAAACAACTATTGCACAAAAAAGTTATTAGGGCTCAAAGATATGAGGTCTTAGGTGTTAGAAAAAATAAATGCATTCAAAGGGCTTTAATGTATGTATATGTATATATATATATATGTGTGCATATGTATTTATGTATTTATATGTGTATATATGTATTTACAGACATATATACACATATAAGCACATACATACATATGTATACATATATAAGTGCATTTGAGCCTTTTGCAGTCAAGTAGCTGAAAACATGAAAATCATATTTATGCAATTTTCATATTTAATAAAATGATTAACTGTGTAATTACTGTACATTTTTCACATGTTCTTCAAACAGGGGAATATTTATCTATGTATTTTTAAATAGATATTCCTATTATTATATATCTGAATCTATACCTTTATATAATTATAAAGAGAGAGTTATAGATATATATTTTACAAAAAAATCATAAGATATATATAGAAATATGTATAAACAGAACATATTCTTCTATGTAATGAACATTGGAATGCAAAATGTTAATATTTCATGACAGGTTAGCACTCTTGACAAAACGCAATCGGGTTTACGAGACTTACGTTATCGCGGTGCATGTAAAAAGATTATGCAACATTTGATAATGGAAGTAAGATGCTGTATATGAACCATGAAAGTTTATTTTTGACTTTAGTGTCCCTAAAGAGACAGTCTACTGTAAAATCCCCCCCCCCCCCCATGTGTTCTGAATTGTGCATTTTACTTGCTGGAGAGTATTAAATTATGTACAAATAGCTCCTTTGCCTTTATTTTGGCATTTTAAATAGCTGATGTTACCTGTGGTATCCCCACCTTTACTAGAGATTTAAATACGGTTGACAAGCTATGTAAACAGTCAGCAGAAGAAATTACACTCCCAGTGGGGGGTAGGAGAGATAAGTAATATAATGTTAATTTGTAATTGTTCTTTCTTGGTATAAAGATATACAGAGATAAGAAAAGGAAGCACTTGAGTGTATAGATATAGGTTAAAAAAGAGATTCCATTCTAAACTAAATTAAAGAAAATAAAATGTATACAATTCTTTTTAAATGCCAACAACACATTTTGATTATTCAATTTTGATATAAAATATTTAGATTAGAAATCTATCAGTAAAAACTTGTAAGAAATAAGTAGTTTTTGAGAAAAAGAGAGTGCTTCCTTTTTATGGCAGATTTTTTATTACAGGTGTAATCGTTCTTATATACAAAAATAAAATTCCCCAGCAAATAGAACCTAAGGAATGCATGAACCTTTTAAAAACACAAGAAAATCTGCCGTGTAGTTCCAGAAATATTTCACTCCAAACATCTAGAAATCATAAATGCTGTTCAAATGTTCAACGCAATATCAATAGATTTTTAATATATCATAACACTTTTTTTCAGGCAAGCTTACGAAAAGTGTGACTGTGCATGTTCATAGGTACAGTTATCAAGAGTTACAATCAAGATATTAGACTTGACAATACAAATTGAAATGGGATTAGGAAGATTTTGATTGACTCAACCAAACTTTTCACCCATGCACATGTCTACGATTTAGGGTGCGCTAAAGGGGATGTGGGACTTAGTTGAACATGCTCCCTTATTGTGTTGCCTGTTCCTGATTGATTATGCAGGTGCTGACATTTGGATTTGTGCTTTAGAGTATTCTTCTGGTTCTTTGTGCCTCATGACCTGCCTGCAAATTAATTTACTGGTTCCTCTGTCATTTTGCAATTGGCTCCTGATTACTTATAGAGCTACAAACCTCAGCTTGTTCCTGACTACTGCTTCAAATCTATCACCTGCGCAAGGGAATCGAGCAAATAACAAAGGTAATACCCTAATACCTTTACGTGTAAAGAGAAGCTTTGTCTATTTTTATGTAGAAACTAGTCTCTTTTTGTTTCAAATTATAGAGCAAGACATTTTACATTCATCACATGGAAAAATATTAAACTAGCTTTATGTACCTGTTTTAAGCAAATAAAAGTATATAGCAGAAATCATTTGTTTATAGAACTCCTTTGTGAACACTTTTACTTGCACTAAACAGGAGGAAATTAGTCATCTATTTGGACCCATTATGAAGTAGAGACAAATCACACAAACCTGCAGGATTCCATTAACATAAATGATAGATTGTCTGACTCAGTCTCAATGGTTTAAATCCCCTTAAATACTTTTATTTTAATTTTTTTAATATTAATTGATTAAACATCTATCACAGACCACATTGAAATATGTTAAACTTCAAGTAACAGGACCATTTTTGATTTAGCATGAGTTGATAAGTTCAAGGCCCCAAGACCACATTTTTAATTAACTATTCCTTTAAAAAAAGATGGTAATTAAATTAAAAAGCTGGTAAAGTCAAAGTTGAGTATCTCACTTAAATGTAAAGAAGCCAGAAAATTCCAAGGTTTATATTATCATTAAGTGAAAATTTTCAGATTGACCTCTAATTAAAGATTTGTATATGGATTTTGAAAGAGCCGTATTTCTTTGGCTTTTGTAGGCTTGCATGAAAAAATAATTCAATCTTTAAATTGTATTCAATATATTCAATAATGCCAACAACATTTAACAATTGTTGTCTAACTAGAAATGAAATGAATGATGACATCGGTGAATTAGGCATCATTTCCCTAGGAATTATTTGATTTAAGGTCATAGGACATCTTTACTCTAGTGCCATTAGCATCTCTAACTCATTCATTAGATGAGTTTTAATATCCTACTATCCATTAAAAATACTTTAACATTTTCCCCATAAACACTTGCTAAACAAGTAATTATTTATAATTTGTAGCCATTGCAGCTACCTCTCTGCTGTAAAAAATGGCTAATTAGAATATATTATTAATTATGTATATAATAGAATACATTTATTATGCAACATTTAGATCCTTACAAACATGTTAATTAAAGGGACACTATACCCAAACATTTTCTTTCATGATTAACCCTTTCGTGACAGGGTTAAAGTGTCTACATCGGAACACCTGTTCCGATGTAGACAAATTGAAACTACGCGATCGTGCGAGATTTCAATTATTGGATCGCATCTGGGGGGCGTCCCTACAACCCTAGGAACGCCCTCCAGACCGCGATCAAGTCCTTGAAGCGCAGAAGGCTTCAGGACAGCCGTTTGATATGACGTTCTATTCCGTCATAACGGCTTTAAAGCCCAGTGTAAATATGACGGAATAGAATGGCATAACGGCGTTAAAAGGTTAAGGTAGAGAATACAATTTTAAACAACATTCCAATGTACTTCTATTACCTAATTTGCTTCATTCTTTAGATATACTTTAATGAAGAAATAGCAATGCACACAGTGAACCAATCACAGGAAGCATCTATGTGCAGCTACCAATCAGCAGCTACTAAGCATATCTAGATATGCTTTTCAGCAAAGAATATCAAGAGAATGAAGCAAATTAGATAAAAGGAGTAAATTAGAAAGTTGTTTATAATTGTATGCTCTTTCTATATCATGAAAGAAAAAAAATTTGGGTTTCATGTCCCTTTAAGAATGGTGTATATATTAACCTAATTATGTACAATGCTACAGAAAATATTAACATGCCTTGAAAGTGCAAACAATGTTTATGAAATGAAATGCCACTATCTACATGCAAAAGTTGTGCAAATAAAATATTTTTGAGTGGGAAATAAAAATGCAAATATCAAAAAGAAACTATGTAAAAAAATCATATTATTATTATATTATATTATCTTTATTTGTATTGTAATACAAAATTTTGTAGCTCTGGAAAAAGTATGTATTTATTTTTTACTTTAAGTGTAAAAATGGGAAACAGTATTGATTCTTAAAATTACAACAAGATAAATAAATATGTTTTTCACTTTTCTGACTACATATTAGTTGCATAGAATTGCGATGTAGCCTCTCATTAATCCCTGAACACTGGTACTTAAAAGTAAGATAACGTCATAGCCAAAAATAGTTTGATGTTGCCATTTTTTATGCAAAACCAATTTTTATTGCTCTTCTTAAATAAAAATAAAATATACATTTTGCATATTGCATACAAACTGATTCATGGTTTTGAATCCAAAATACAATGGAATGGCACACCCATGCCAATAAGTTATTTGAAATGTTTGTCAGAAAAACCATTACACACATCACATACAGCCCTGGTTGCTCACCAAAATTCACAGCCAGCTGCACAGCTTCTAGGGACAGTCAAGCCTAGGTGCAAAGCTCATAGGGAAAAATCACAAAACAAAACTATTAAAACACATAAAACGTCTGGCACAGCTAGATTAAAATCATGGAAGAGTTAGTTAGAGCATTTGGCCAAATTGTGATTGGCCCAGGACCACTTGTTTGTATTTGTGTAGAAAAATTACAAAGGGTCACCCTGGTTTGTATCTCAGTGTGTTTGGTTGAAGGCATGCATTGTGTGGCTGAAGGCTAGGGACCCATGGAGGAAGAAAATGTGCAAACCTCTATTTATAAAGACTTCCTGACTTCTTGATTAAAGATTAAACACTAACACAGGACAATAGGAAGCGGTATATTCAATAGCAAATCATCAAATATAAATAATTCAAGCTTAAAAGGGACAGTCAAGTCAAAATTACACTTTCATGATTCAGATAGGGTATGCAATTTTAAACAACTTTCCAAAGTACTTTTATAATCAAATTTGCTTTGTTTCTCTTGGTATTCTTTGTTAAAAGCTAAACCTAGGAGGGTTCATATGCAAAGCTGTTGAAGACAACCTCTTATCTCAGTGCAGTTTTTCTCAGTTAGACAGTGCTAGTTCATGTGTTTCATATTAGATAACATTGTGATCATTCACGTGGAGTGGTTAAAATCTAAGTATGTCAAAAGAACTGAGATAAGTGGACAGTCTTCAGAGGCTTAGGTACAAGGTAATCACGAAGGTAAAAAGTGTATTAATATAACAGTGTTGGTTATGCAAAACTGGGGAATGGGAAATAAAGGAATAATCTATCTTTTTAAACAATAACATTTTTCAAGTAGACTGCCCATTTAAATATTTTACATAGGTGCTATTATTTTCCCTATTTTAGGGGATCTTTTAGTCCCAAATCCTATAATAAACTCTTACCATGTCATCTCTCCACCATATAAACCTAAACAGTACCGACAACAATGTACAAAAATAACTCTTTATACCCTTAAATCCATTACAATTAAGGTAACTTCAACATTATTAATCTGCATCCTCTTCTCACCACATTAATCCTAACTTCACAACCCACTCTTACCACAAAAAAGCTATAACCCTGACCTCCTCCCACAGCTATTTACCTCCCACAATTATTAACCCTTACAAGAAACACACCCCTCTAGATTAAACCCTTCCAATCCTAATTGTATCTAACGCCCATGTCATGTCACCCTTGGCTTTTTGCTTTCACTCACCTCTCAAAAGTATAGTGCAACTTCAGCCCCTGCCTTATCCATTATAGACCTCCACCCATGTTTTCCAACCTTTCCTAAAGGACATTGAGAAGCCATAGTCAGGGAATCAGTTTTCTGGGGGACAGAGCCAAGATTATGAATGAAGCACCTGGAGGTGCCCTATATTTACTTTTTATAGTTATCTATGTGTGACATTAGAATTGACAATATTACATTATGAAACACCTTCCCTTTTCCTTTACTTGTTACCAGCACACATATAGCCATCTTCAGCAGTCAAGGAGTTATTCATTTTTAGATACTTGCTACCTAAATAATACTCATTTTCATACCCTACAATTTAAAATATTCTTTTCCTGGTTTGCAACAATTCTCTTAAGAGACTTGTAATAGCTTGAAACAGACTTCTCTGCATTATCATTAAATGGAAGAGAATGTATGTGCAAACTAACCAAATGATTTAGATAAGTAACAGCTGTCTGCTTGTTCCACTTTCAGTGGAGTTTGATTATTACATTCTTGTCCAGATTATACTTGAATTAGATATGCACAATGAGATAATTTAAGCAATCTGTCTGAGAGTTGTATCTTAAATCAGAGATTTCAAATCTTTTTTAAACATAGGTTCAGATTGTGATATATTTTATTTATAATAGCAAAATGAGTCATTTAATTCATTTATATGAACACTTTTTTGGTGGAGTATATGCTCTTTTATACTTGTAGATGCACTAAAAAGCTAAACATAGAGGCAGAAAATAATTTGTAGGTAATTTGCTTTTTTACAACTTCATGGAACAAAATTTGTGTTTATTTATTTTTTTACACATAACCTATAGGCATTTTATTCCCTTCTAACTGTAAAATTTAGCCTATGGCTAATTTAACCTATCTGAAAATGAGTTTGTCCACAGTGGAACACCCATAACTTTGCTCCTGCCCACACTGACTCCATAAACCAAACGCCCTCAGATCTGTCCATATGGCTCCCCAACTACAGCTTACAAGTGGTGGGCTAACAAATTTACTTGTAACATCACTGATATTACAAGTTTCACTCGAGCGGAAGCTTAAATAGCACTAGAAGAATCAGAGCAACCTGAGACCTGAAGTAAAGTGTAAGGGTTATAAAAAATAGTTTCACAAAATACATAAAATAAAGTATTACACAAATATATACACGTTTCTAATACAAAATATAAAAGTTTTTATTGATAAAAAGGTTTTAAATGTCACACTGCAGCTATTATCTAAAGCCATCTGCATCTCCCTTGACAAGTGTAGTGTCAGGGAACATATTGCAGACAGGAAGACTGTCATCTCTTCTACCATGGAAAGCAGATTATCCTATAACGGAAGACGTTCTGTTTCAGCAAAGTCTGAAACGGGATGTTACATTTCTCCATACAGACAACTTCTGCATACCTAAGACGGTGAATTATCATGGCTAGTTTGAATACCATAGTTAAGGAGCTATCAGTGTTGCTGATCCCTGCATTGGATAATCTTATTCAGAAATGTGAGCTGCTGTAAGTGGAAGTGGGGAAGGCGATAAAACCACACACTATGGAAGCCACCACTGGAACAAAGTCTTCTCCACTTGCTACTATACCACTTGCTTTTGTACCTGAAAGTACTTATGAAAAGTCAGCTTCCCTTTTCTTATATGTTGCCTACTACTCAACTCACCCTAGCCTAGGGGACAATGTATGGAGATCATTAATGCTGAAGTCTTCTGCACAGATTACATTTGATTGTTGTACCCACCACCTACTAGAATTATGGTGTTGCAGTCATGCGATGAGTAGCCAGCTCCCTTCGCAAAGTGCTGGCTCAAGAGGATATATGAATAGTTCTACTGACATGTAGATCTGTCACGCTAAAAGAGGAATCGGCTAAATAACTTTACATCTATCCTTTACTGGTTATCTGTCATGGAGTTGCAACAAATGACAGAATGATCTTTACACGCTACTATTACTTATACTCATTAAAATCTTTGCAGAATGAAGGGATGCGATTAAAGACATGCCTGCATGAATACTTAGAACATATGAGAGAGACCTGCTTGTCATTGTTGAAATAGAAGGCGCTTAAAGGAAGTAGCAGGACACAGGCGTGCAGAAACCATTTTCTCAGGGGTTCCCTGAAATACATCATACTTTCCTGAGGTAATCTTATTTATTCCTATCCCATGTTGAAATTGGATGTTCTATTTATTTGCACCAACTCACGCTCAATACCATGTTACAACTTTTCCTTATGGTCTCTTTTGGTTATTGGGTGTCTCTGAGCCTTTTATGGAATTTGGGGCAATTTACTATCTCCCCTGAAGTTTTATTCACCAATGATCCAGCTTAGCTTACTTACAGTGTAATCCTTTGTAGTTCACTGTGGAACTGTTCCAGATAAACTGACCAGAGTTCATGTTTTGCATAGCTGCAGTATTATAATGTTATTGTACTGTGTTAGTTTTCAATCATGGCCCTGTTGGCTATTAATGTTCTGTTTTGTTTTAATATTTAGACTTTTTCTCATTTCACCATAATGGGTATAATATATTTGCATAGTCCTCTTAAAATGAACCTAATGACCCTTTCATGATATAAGTTTATAAAACATAGACAATCTTAAGATGTTCCTATTGTATGTCAGCCTTTAACACTTGTCTTTATTCTCTTACACAAACAGACAACATAGGTATATTTTTCCAGATGTTATAAGCCTGGCAATGTATTACTTGATATAGAACTATGCTACCAAGACACATTATAGATAGCTTGTATTACCCTGCAGTCAAATAGGCATTACGCACTTGTTTATTCACTCTCTCTTTATCTATAACTACTATTTTATATTTCACCTTTGGATAGATGTAATTATCCTATGCTGACTTTAATATTCATACTACATTGGGAACATAAGCAGAGAATAATACCTTTTCATGGCTACATCTCTAACTACTCATATAATAAGTCTGTTTCTAATTTAATTCTACTGCTTTGATTTCTTCAGCTTTTGTTTTAGCACTACTTTGTTCACTTGAGTCCCTGTACTCTGCTTTGTGACTCTTGAACTCATTTTGCAGTAACTACAATTTAGTTAATATCCTTCTATGTATTATGAGTCACAGATATATCTAATTTTGTACATACCCTTTATTGAGCATAGTATGAGGACGTTTATAGTTTTCTTGATAATGTTTTCTAGTATAAGAACTCACTGTCGGATAGTACTTTAATGCTAGGATTCAGAAATAGACCTCACATCTACCTTTCAATGTTTTAGAACCTACTAGTAACTAATTCTTATGACCACAGTAACTCAAGATAACATATCTGTTGCTGGAAGCATAGCCGTCTAAATCCCTGCCTTTGTCAATCTTTCAATAGCAAACACGAGAACCACACTTTGAATTTGCTATTGCTGTTATCTTTGTATTTTCTTTTATTTTGTTTGTTGTTATTCAAAAAAAGACACATTGGTTCTTTCCCCTTGGTTAGGAAACCAATGAATACAACCAGGCTCATTGTTAATTGCATACTTAAAATTCCTTCAAACAATTAAAAAAAAAAAAGGTTTTAAATGCCCTTTCCATTCAAACTAAATGTGTGTGTGTGTATGTATACATGTGTATTTATGTGTTTATATGTGAAAATATGTATGTGTTCACATATATCCATTTAAACACATATATACACATATATAGACATACATATACACTTTGGATCCCTTTCTAGTCAAATACCATTAAACATGCAATATTAAATTTAATACATTTTACTATTTTTTATGATTTTAATAGAAATACATCAAATTCATATGTTTTTCACTTAGAATAACATTTTATTTTTATTTTTAAAGATATATTTATCTATATACACACACACAATATATATCTATATATGTATATATCTACTGTATATATTCATAGCAATATATAGGTATAGATATATATTTTTTCAAAAAATATTCCTATTTAAAAATAAAAATAATAATTTCTTCTAAATGAAGAACATAGAACTGTTAAAGGGATAGTAAACACCAAAAATGTTATTGTTTAAAAAGATAGATAATCCCTTTATTTACGATTCCCCAGTTTTTTATAACCAACACTGTTATAGAAATATACTTTTTACCTCTGTAATTACCTAGTATCTAAGCTTCTGCTGACTGCCTCCTTATCTCAGATCTTTTGACAGACTTGCATTTCAGGCAATTAGTGCTGACTCTAAAATAACTCCACATGCGTGAGCACAGTGTTATTTATATGAAACACATGAACAAACACCCTCTATCTATGAAAAACTGTTAAATGCATTCCGATAAGAGGTGGCCTTCAAGGGCTTAAAAATTAGCATATGAGCCTACCTAGGTTTCAACTAAGAACACCAAGAAAACGAAGCAAATTTGATGATAAAAGTAAATTGGAAAGTTGTTTAAAATTACATGCCCTATCTGAATAATGAAAGATTAATTTGAGCTTTACTATACCTTTAAAATGAAGGTAAACTTTGATGAATGAAAGCCCATTTTTTAAAAATACTATTAAAAACAGGGGCACCTGTTTTTAATAGTATTTTTAAAAAACAGGCTTTCATTCATCAAAGTTTACCTTCACTTTAAGTATCCCTAACGCAGCTTCGGCTTTAGCACACCTGGTTTAGTGCAGTTTTGAGTAAGCACATGAGAGATAAATAGAAAAGCCCCCATAGGGGAGAGGGAGTTAGATGTATCTGAAGTCCTAAAGTTAGCTCGCTTGAGTCTTTTGCTCATGCACTAATGTTTTACTTTCAACTTGTAATACCAGCTATAGCCTGGGGGTCCTGATGTTTTACCATGGGCGCTGTTAGTGCTCATGAGCGTTAAAAATGTATCACTACACTTGTAATCTAGGCTTCAGTGAGGGCTAGGCACTTGCCCCTCAAAACTCAATTACTGGAAACAGCACAAGCGGTACAAGCACACTGTTTAAACAAGATCATTTTATTTTATAGCAAAAGCAAGCAAAATAGGCAATGAACATATAAGGCAAATGTTGTTTTTACTTTATAACATTGCATATTAGAATCTTAAAGTGTTTTATGTTCCTTAAAGCAGCCACACTGGAACATAAAACAGAAAATAGAACACACGGTTACAGTGATATTTCTGTAAAACACCCTCTTTGGTTCAGTTTAAACATACTTATTGTTAAACAAGGGGAAATGAGGAGATAAAAATGAATGAAATTATGAACTCTGACCTTAAAGGGACAGGCTAGTCAAAATTAAACTTTCATGATTCAGATTGGGCATGCAATTTTAAGCAACTTACCAATATACTTTTATCATCAAATTTGCTTTGTTCTATTGATATTCTTTCTTGAAAGCAAAACCTAGGTAGGCTTATATGCTAATTTCTAAGCCCTTGGAGGCTGCCTCTTATCTATCTATTTGACCGATTTTTACAGCTTGATAGCTAGTTCTCATGTGCCATATACATAACATTGTGCTCACTCTCGTGAAGTTATTTATGATTCAGCTCTGATTGGCTAAAATGCAAGTCTGTCAAAATAACTGAAATAAAGGGGCAGCCTGCAGATGTTTAGGGGTCAATTTATCAAACTCTGTACAATTTATCAAGACCGCTGCTCCATAACCTGTCCGCCTGCTCTGAGGCGGCGGACAGAAATCATCCAGATCGAATACGATCGGGTTGATTGACACCCCCTGCTAGCGGGTGATTGGCCGCAAATCTGCAGGGGGCAGTATTGCACCAGCAGTTCACAAGAGCTGCTGGTGCAATGATAACTGCCGACATTGATTGATGTGCAGCGGACATGATACGCTACATCGTATCATGTCCGCTTGTACTATAATAAATTGACCCCTTAGATACAAGGCAATTGCAGAGGTATAAAGTGTATTAATTTAACCGTGTTAGTTATGCAAAATTGGGGAATGAGGAATGAAGATTTTTATTTTTTTTGCCAATAAAAAATGAGGAGTAGTCCATTCAAGGTCATATTAACTACAGAAATATCAATATAATGCTTAAAATTTTTAAAACCACAAAAATGTTAAACCCTTCATAGAACAGCATTAAAAAAAAATATTTGGATTAGAATGAGGAAAAATATGAGTTAGAGTTAGATCTAAGCTTGAGTTTTAAATTAAGTCAAGGGCTAAGTTTTGGGATAGCTTGTTTGGGTTAGGGCTAGGATTAAAGTATAGGTATGGTCTAGGGTTAAGGTTGGGTTTAAGGTAGAGTTAAGTTTTCAGTTGTAGGAGTTATAGGATTATGGTGTCATTCAATACACAAATGCATACCCACATACACAAATGCATAACCAAATAATATAAAAGGATGTCTGAACAGGAGCTCCGGTATGCAGTGATCAAGTGCGCAACCGCCGAAACGCGTCTACATGGTGCTCCTGTTCACACACCTGGATTTACCCTGGCTTTTACACTGACTGTTTTATAGATGTGATGATTTTACTTTCATCTTCAATAAAGTTTGGATTTTAGTAACCCGAGTTCGTCTGTGTGCCTCTACTAACATTTGGAGCCATATATATATGTAAATATATGTATATATATATATATGTATATATATATCTGGTTTTGGGATCCAAGCACTAACTGTACGTTGAGTTGCCTGGGTGCACTCTATGGTAGATAGGTAGAAACTTTTCATATAGAGAAGAGGCACACACAGGTCTTAATTAGCATAAATTTTATTGATTCATAAATTCACTCAACGTTTCGGTCCTCACAGGGACCTTTGTGAAGACTGTTCTATATACAAAAGTAAGAAAAAAATGAAAATACAATGAATTCTACAAAGGAGAAAAGACACATCACAGGACAAAACTAATAGGCTTAAAACAAATTGTGCAAGCCAAAAGAAAAAAAGAAAAGAAAAGAAAAAAGCACAAAAAAGACAAAATTGAGATTTGATTCCTAAAACGGTGTTAAATCCATAGTAGAAAGATATACAAAGAGCAGTGTCAAGGACATCGCATAATTCATAGTGAAGAATATAGGCTAGGGTCTGGAGCTTTAAAGACAGGTAGCATTTAGTAAAGAGAAATTAATTTCATATAACTAGAGGCAATAGAATTTCACTGATATGGCAAGGAAAAACAGAGAACAGGGTCAAACAGTTCAGAGCAAGGCTCATATACTACGCTCAACGTTGGTACTTATATATGAGAGTTATATGCCCTGGTATACATAGATTTGGTCTTTAACAATACTAAGGCAGCATACAACAGAACCATAGCGTTCCAAGTATACATGGTAACAGAAATTTTAAAAGAATCAAAGGGACTAAAAGAATAAGGCAGAATTAAAATGTTAAAAGTAGACTCCTTCCTTACTTAGAGGCATCCACACATATTACCAGGATTATTTAAATTAACATAGAGACATGCATTGGATAACATGACACATATTTCCCCTGTTGCAAACTGAATAGTAAACTACAATGTGTAATATGTTGTAAGAGCTAACGTGTTAAGAGCCCACCTTGTTACCGTTTGCAAAATGCCGGAGTGAAAAACAACTAGATCAGATGCGCCAAAGGGCAACGTGTGAAAGGCTACAAAAATGTGAGTTATTAACAAGTGTGGCCCAAATACTGCTGTCACATGTGTCTGACGGTAGGATGTCAGAGAGTTACTCTAGCCTTAGTCAAGTAGCGGAACATGCGGTTTCATGAGCGGATGTACTCACCTCCGTGATAGACTGTACGAAGCAGTCAGCGGTGAACAGATTGTATTCTGTGCCACCTATATATACCCTGCAGGTGTCGCCGTCAGATGACGTCATGCGGGGGGCGTCTAAGCACCGGAGTTAAGGTTGCCGTGGCAACAGTTGAAAACAATCTAACTGTTTGGCATAGTAATAGTAGAAAATATATGGAACGCATAAACCAGGCATGTGTCTCACTACAAACTAAGTAGAAGGACACATCATCAGATAAATGGAAGTATACACATGTGTAGGCATTGCTAGACTAACAAAAGGGTTACAAGAAGGATACGGGGCTCAAGTGTAAAACATATATTACCACATAAGTAAAAAAATTAACTTCTGAAAAGAGAGCGATGTGTCTCCCACAAGGGGAGAGATTAAGTTCACAAAAAGTAAAGCAAAGGCATCCTGCATGGAGGGTGAGCTTCACAAGCCAAAAGGGGAGATCAGTAGATATGTGTGGGCAGTATCATAAGGAGGACAGTGTGCTGTGTGTATTATGTATGTATGTATGTATGTATGTATGTATGTATAGGTATTATGTTCAAGGAGCAAGCATGATGAGGTGGAGTTTGCATGTTTTTAGGGACACGTAGCAATACCAAAGCACAAGATGAGGGCTAGATATTATTACTGCATGTGAGGGGAGGTACTGGTGATATAAGGAACCCCAGGGGAGAGGATAACAATAACTGTAGGGGATGGGTGGTTCATACCGTTGTGGAACCCACCTCAAGAAAAGGTACTATATCAAGAATATACAATTTTGCACACATTGTAAGAGGGTCGGGCATACCACCCTAATAGAATAGAGCATAGTCAATGCTGGTGTTAAGCCCCTTGGTTATTAATGTTTCTAGTCAGTGAATCCACCTAGCTTTTCTTTTAAGTAGTTCATGGTTCCTGACACCCCCTCTTTTTAGGGGTGGTATCCAGTCAATGAGGATTGTTCTTAACATGGCTACAGTGTGTCCCTATTGCATAAAATGACGTGCCACGGGTTGATCACTCTTCTTGTCTTTAATGGCCTTCCTAATAGCACTGCAATGATTTGCTAGCCGTTCCCAAAAGGACGTGCTCGTTTTCTCCAACATAGTAAAGGCCACACGGGCAAATGATGAGGTAGACTACAAATTCAGTTGTGCAGGTCAATCTGTATTGTATCTGTATGAACCTTCCATTGTGTGGATGGTGAAACTTCGCACCAGTTATAAAGGAATTACATGTGACACAGTTCCCACAGCTGTAGCATCCTTTCTTGGGCGTCGGTAACCACCCTTTACGTATCTGGTCTGGCTCAAAGGTCGTTTTTACTAGAACATCACGAATATTGTTAGTTCTATTGTATACCATTCTTGTGGCTGGTTATAGAAGGGAAGTGTAGGGTCCTGGTTCAAGATGAACCAATTCTTTATTACAGTTTGGCGAACAGATCTGCTTGTAGGGTTAAACGTAACCATCATGTTCATACATTCTTCTTTCAACTTTTCTTCAGTTCCCCTGCTGAGGAGATCGCTTTGTGTCATTTCCCAGGTGGCTTTCATGACTTGTTCAACCTCAGTGCATTTGTATCCTCTCTGTATGAATTTCTGGCTCATAGCTTCAAGCTGTGTTTCTTTGTTATTTTTGTTGCTGTTATTGCCAATCACTCTCATCATTTGAGACCTGATGATTTCTTTCTTAAGTGCTGGTGGGTGAAATGTATATATATATATATATAGACACACACACATACATACATACATATATATATATATATATATATATATATATATATATATATATGTGTATATATATATATATATATATATGTATATATATATATATATATATATATATATATATGTATACACATATGTATATATGTATTTATCTATCACAACAAGATCTAGAGCACAAAGGAAAAGACCACAGGATAGTGTGAGATCCGATAACCAATTTATTATACACACATAATTCGAACTACTCACAAGATTCCCAATTAAAACAGCATGTCACAAGTAAATACTTGCAGCAAAACTTTGAAGAGGGTTCCAGCGTTCAGACTGTGGCAAAAATTATCAATCAAGCCGGCGTGAGGCGTCACCACCTGGTCTCCTTCACCACGCTGTCAGTAACGCACTTCCTCTCGAAAAGTTCACTCAATGTCCAAGCATTCAGAGCCTCAACGCGTTTCTCCTCCTCTTCTGGCGGCTTTATCAAGAGTACTGAATGTGGATCACAAGCTAAAATGTATACTATTAGGAGTATGCTGCCATCTACTGTCAATAAGAGTAATAGCATATCCGTAGCTCATATCAATCAGCTTAACAACATATTATGTTATTATATTGCGGTTAAGATTAAATTACAACTAGTCACTTAAATCTAATTAAGAAAGAATGCATATACAGTATATTACATAAAACCCACAGAGATCAGTAATAATATCAAATACAACAGGACAGGAGTTTAAGGTCAGAAATTTTATTACATGTAAAAATATTTATGTTGTATACTTGTTACAATGTAGGTGTGGCCTACAGTATGTAGGTCGCGCTAAAAGACACCTATCTTCAGTAAACAAGTAGCTAATATTAAAAAAACACTTCTAAAGCATAGTGCTCCCTACACATTTTTCTGAAAAACATAATTGTGATCCATCTTGTCTCACTATCAAGGGGATAGAAACTGTACCCAAAGACCCTATGGGAGGTGATCGGTTGTTAAACCTTAGAAAGAGGGAGACATTTTGGATACATAAACTAGGGACCCTCACTCCTAGAGGTTTGAATATAGATATTGATATTACAGCTTTTATATAGTTGGGGTTGTAGTGATTTATTTCTTTTTTATAAAAAAAAAAATTAAAATATTTTTAGTGTAGTTTATGTAATTATAATCTTTTCCTGAAACATTTTTCTTATACTATACTCTTTTGATTAAATATTTCTAAGATATAATAAAATATATGTGGTAATGACAATATGTATTAATATCTATTTGTTCATATTTATTGTGTTATCGTTAGATATAATGCAGTTTTTATATGTTTGTTTTTAATATTTATCTTTTAATATTGAATTTGTAATAATATTGTGTTTTTATTATTATTGGCTGTATAGAGAAGTGAATATTAACTACTACGATATACAGGTATTTTTAGGTATATTTTAATATTATGAAATATATTAAAGTTTTAATAGTTAGGTTTGTTTTATGTAATATATATGCATTTATCTTATTGTATTGCTGCTATTTATTATTTTTTAACTGGATTTAAGTGACTAGCTGTAATTTAATCTTAATCGCAATATAATAACATAATATGTTGCTGACTCCAGCTGATTGATATGAGCTACGGATATGCTATTACTCTTATTGACAGCAGATGGCAGCATACTCCTAATAGTATAAATTTTAACTTGTGATCCGCATTCAGTACTCTTGAGAAAGCCGCCAGAGGAGGCGGAGAAACGCATTGAGGCCCTGAATGCTTGGACATTGAGTGACGTTTTCGAGAGGAGGTGCGTTACTGACAGCGTGGTGAAAGAGACCGGGTGGTGACGTCACACGCCAGCTTGATTGATAATTCTTGCCACAGTCTGAACGCTGGAACCCTCTTCAAAGTTTTGCTACAAGTATTTACTTGTTACATGCCGTTTTAATTGGGAATCTTGTGAGTAGTTCAAATTATGTGTGTATAATAAATTGGTTATCGGATCTCACACTATCCTGTGGTCTTTTCCTTTGCACTCTAGATCTTGTTGTGTTTGATACTTTGCCGGCTGTGGAACAAACAGCCAACCCTCTGTGAGCTGCATCTTTAAGGCTTCTGGATCTGATTGTGCTTTACGAAACTATTAAGGAAACATCTATAATTTATCCCACATTGGACTCATTATACTATATGGACTGACAGAAAATACTAAAGTAAAACTGATATAGTGTTTCTGTGTGTATTTTCATTGCTAACAGTAGATTGATTATATCTCTCATACAAAAAGAGGATTTTAGCGCTTCTGTTTGTTTGTGATTATGTATTTATCTATATCTACTGTATATTTAATCATAAATATATATTTTGCCAAAGTACCATTTTATATATATATATATATATATATATATATATATATATATATACAGACAGAGAGAAGCACACTCACAGGAACGAACAACAGGCTGGGGTTGCTGTGTTCTTTGTTCATAGAGGAATTGCCTGGTATTTCGACGCTGGACTGACCATAATAGGCGGGATCAGACTGATATACTACAGGAAAGTTCTTCTCTGTGAAAAGCATTACTGGGCTAAAAGAGGCTGCACCCAGGTGGTAAATCACCATAGAACAGGCTAACAATAGTATTGAGCCAGTTGTTCGTTCCTATGAGTGTGCTACTCTCTGTGTGTATTTAGTCTCCCTATGGGAAAAGGGGAAACCAGACGTGGACTCCTTGCTCAGTGTGCTTAGAGGAATATGGCTACACCTCACTGACGAGGCCCAATGAAGGCCGAAACAATCGTCTGGGGTTGCTGTGTTCTTTGTTCAGAGAGGAATTGCCTGGTATTTCGGCGCTGGACTGACCATAATAGGCGGGATCAGACTGATATACTACAGGAAAGTTCTTCTCTGTGAAAAGCATTACTGGGCTAAAAGAGGCTGCACCCAGGTGGTAAATCGCCATAGAACAGGCTAACAATAATATTGAGCCAGTTGTTCGTTCCTGTGAGTGTGCTTCTCTCTGTGTATATATATATATATATATATATATATATATATATTGTATCAAACACCCAAATGAACCAGAATAGTTTCAAATGCAATAGTCAAATTGACTTTTTCGGGGAATTGTCTCCCCTTCTTAAGAACACAAATAACACATACAAACAGTGCTTAAATAGAGTGAACACATAAAGTTGGGGTACCTCCCTCTTCCTGCGGAAAAAAGCACCAAACCTACATCATTTCCGGTATACACCTAACATTGTGACCCCAGAAGCTTACAACAACCACTTCCGGGCAGTGTTCATTATACTCATTCTTATATTAATGTGATATCTTTAAATGGTACCGGAAGCAAACTCAACCAACTTCTGGGTAAAGTGCCAAAAACAAATTAATACTGGAGTTTGTTCACCCTTGCTAAATCATATGATCAACTAGATTCAAAAACCATTCCAGTCATAAACCTATTATTTACATATAACCGCTTGTTTACAATAACAAATGTGTGCGGTATGTGACCATGTGTGTCCGCAAATAACATCAACCGGAAGTTACGTCACTTCTGGTTCCGGACGTAACGGAACAATCATCCTTGTGATGTCACTTCAGAGTGAAATCCAAGCGTTACGGGTGCCCACTGGCTTAGACCCAATATCCAGGTCTTTCATACAAACTATATTGGTAAAACCTTTACTTAATGATGTGGTGAGCATATACACATAACCACAGTGACCTGTGTAAGAAATACAATGGGTGAGTATATAGTGAACCATACAAAATTAAAACAACATAAGAGCAATTATGTACCACCAACACGTGGTAGTACCTCTAAGCGGATTTACAACTTATCAAGCCATGAAATCACATGGACACATATATGCTTTATGGATCATGTTTGGAGGCTCATATCATAATAACACTGATTGTATATTAGATAGCGGTATAGCACTACAGATCTCATCAACACCTGGGAATTACAACATATTTATGAGTTATATCGAAATACTCTATTTTGCCACCTGGTTACAACTGGAGTGTGTGTGTGATTCACGGGGGGAGGGGGGGAAGCAATAAAATCTGGTCTAGGGGTATGAATGTTACCATGCAAACTACAAGTAATCTGCCTGCTCTCATATAAACACCTCTGACAGTAATTAAAGGTATACTTCCAGTCCAAAGGCTGAAGGCTACCTCAATACCATCCCCATCCACAACCATGCTTATTCCCCACCCATTAAATAACACATTCCAAGCACTAATTATGTTAAAGAGCCAAAATCGGGCAAAGAGTTAAGTTCCTTAGGGTGTATAGTGTTCAGCCTGAACATCCACTCTGTCTCTCTTTTTAGAAGCAGTTTTTTTATATCACTGCCTTGTGGTGGCTTGGGAATATGATTAATAAGGATCACTCTAACCGAGGATACCGGATGCTTCGCTTCCACCCACTGGCGGGCCACTGGTTGCTCCGATTCACCTTTCTTTATCGCCTGTCTTATTGCCATTCAATGGTTTGCCATCCATTCTCGAATAGTCCCCTGGGTCTTTCCTACATAATGTAGGCCACATGGACAGATCAACATGTACACCACGTGTGTACTGTAGTAGTGCATGTTATTGAGTGGTTGATGGTATATTTTTGGCTACTATGGAGATGGTTGAATTTTCTGGTGGCAATCAGCCCATTGCATATGGTACAGTTTGGGCTTCTGAAACAGCCCTTTTTATGTTCCCCTTGAGTCCTCATTTGTATAGAATCTAATCAGATCCGAAATAACCAAAAGATCTCTAAGGTTGGTGTTACGTCTAAATCCTACTATAGGACTAGTGTCCTCGAAAAATTTCATTTTGGGATCAGAAAGTAGAATATGCCAGAATTCTTTAATAGACTGTCCCACCTTAGAAGTATTTGGGGCAAAGGTGGTAGTAAAGATAATGTTCTTGTCCAAGGTATGTTATCTTGCTCCTTTCTGTAGAAGCTTGTCCTGCGTGACCTCTTTTACCTGTTCTCTCACTGCTTCAATGGTTACTTGTTTTTATCCTCTGTTCAAGAATTTGTTGTGCATCTCCTGTACCTGTGACTCCCCCTTCTCTCTGTTAGAATTATTCGTAATTGCCCTAATATATTGAGATTTAATAATTCCTCTAACCAAGGAAGGGGCATGGCAACTGTTCGCCATCAGAAGAGAATTGTGATCAGTGGGTTTGGAGTACAATGTTGTTTCCAGTCCTATTTATCCCTTCATGATCAATAGGTCAAGAAATTCTATTTGGATCTCACTGTAGGACATTTTTAAAAAGGGTGAGGAAATCGTTCAATAAATATCTGAAAATGTTTTCTCTGTCTAACTGAAATAGTGGTTTTGAAATGTAAAGATAATTAAGATGAATGAATTAGAAAATAATTAAATAGTTCACAAATAGATTGAAAAGCTCTTTTGAATTTGAAAACCACAAATTAACCTGTATGATAACCATTGGAAGGCCATTTATGGGAATTAGAATCTAGGCCGACATTTTCAGATGGTAATTTTCCTGTATTTTTTTTTTTTTTAATCAAAGGTTTTTATTGAGGTGTATTAACAGCATACAATCTAGATCATTTTGACATATTTTGAACATAAAATACCTCTTATACATATAACAATAATACATAGATATCAAAAGAGCTTATCAATACACCTTCTTCCTCATGCCAATTTAATAAAATAATTCTATGCTCAAGCCTACAGCTCACAGATAATATATATAAACAAAGGTCAATGATCATAATAACACGTTACCTCTTTTTTCTATATTTAAACATATTAAACATATTAAACTTTTCATATTGCCAGCATCCTGAAAAGCTTATAAACCGTATATAATGATAAACAAAGTATAGTAAGAATATTAATATGTTAGCAATATATTTTCAAGATTTCTGATATACCTCTTTATAAGAATAAACTGCCTATTAGGAAGATAACTTAAACTGGAATACTTAGAATAATGGCATATAATATGAGAGGTACAGAACTTTATTAACATATAACTATGATAAAAGCTTGTGGCTTGTGTAGGAGCAGGTATAGCTCAAATGTATGCCCTCAACTTACAAAATGATTCTAAGAGATCGCCTTTATTATGATATGATACCAATAGCTGTAGTTATGTTATTTGGCTTTATGTAATGGGGTATTGTGGCTCAACTTATGAAGTGCAGTAAGTAGCTGCATAACATATGGTAGTACAGGTAGGGGAACATATAAGCCTCAAGTATGGCTCTGGAACCAAATGAGAAATATATATTAAATATAGCCAATGTGAGGGAGGTTAGCTTACATGGCTGTAGTGATTGAAATATTACCCGGTAGTGTCTAGCGTGGGTTGATAAGACAGCATTAGCTAATGGCCATATAAGGGTCTGCATGAATTTGTGAAATACGACCATTTGATTACTCTTTCTACAACCTAAAATACCTACTGATGACAAAGGGTATATGCAATGAACGTAACTTATTATTAATACTCATATTAACTACCACCAACATTAAGCATTGTGAATAAAGTTAAGCCTAACTGTAACACCATATCACCACAATATTGATAAAGTCCCAGTTATGTCACTAAACCCCATTAACAGTGGGAAGCCCAGTATAGTTCAGAGGCCAGCAGCTTTGCAGTCCCCTTGCTCTAAAGTCAGATCTATTCATCCTACACCTCTCTTGGGTTGCGGTCCCTTCTTGGGTGAGTATCTGGAAATAGGTTCAAACCCTTTGAGAGGAGTCTCAATGCCCGGGGGACTCCGTTCACTTGGTGCTCGAGTTCCTTTTAACTGCAGTTGGGTATGTAATCTGAGCTTTGTAACAGGTACCGACCTGTGATTTAATCCGTGGCTCCAAGTCCCTCTTTGTGTATTCCGTACTGTAAGATGTTGATCTGGGTTATACACAGCTCCACCTGCAGGCTTCCTCTCGCATACCTAGAGGCCAGCCGTGCCATCACCGGGTATCCGCCATACAAGACTCCGCATGTGGGCGAACAATGTAGGTGGAAGCACTACATCCCAATTGAAATCGGTGGATTATGATCTCTTCCTGAACGGGAGTGTTTCCCTGGATCGTTATTGCCCCAGCTGTCGATCTTAAATCTGCAAAAGAGTTGTGATGCACTTTGGTAATTGGTGTAGCTGTTAATATATTATTGTTTACACCGGCCCCACATTTAGGTATATCGCTATATTTCTCATCCCTTAAGACGCGTATTATGTGCGTGAGATCTTCATAGTTACGGCAGATCCGGAGATCTAGATCTTGCAGGAGTGCCTGTATCTGCAAATGTAAGTCCTCCTCCATGTGAGAATAGATAAGTTGAAAGCAAATTGATAGCTGCCCCTCCACAAACTTGACGTAGCAGATGAAACCTGCTTTACCCGGTTAGACCTGTAACCGGGGGGGGGGATAGATGTTATCGTGAGGTAGGCCGCAGCTTCAGCTCGGTTTACTCAGCTTCTACTCAATCCTTTTCAATGAAAATGGTGTCTTTTAATGCAGCAGTAATTCCCAACCAAGTATTCTGATATATGAAGTCTAAGTCAATATATACAGTTAGGGAAAAACTTCCAAATATTCAGAGAGAGATCGGAGCTCAAAAGTTATGCATCTTGTCTTGGCCTCGGCTTTGTCATGCCCCCCACTGTAGGACATTTTAAATCTAACTGTTGTGTTAGTGTTATTAAATTATTGAAACCACAGTAGTAGACTTTCCGTATCCCCCCTCCAAATAAATAAAAATGTTGTTGATGTACCTCTTGTAAAATTTTACCTGAGGTACATCGTTAGACCAAAGAAATTGGTTTTCAAAACCGGCCATAACTAAATTGGCCATGTTCGACCCCATCACCGTGCTCGCTATTTGGAGGTAAAAAGATTTTTCAAATTTAAAGTAGTTCTTAGTTAGGGCAAAATTCTGCCAGTTGTAACACAAAGTCAATGGATGGGCCCACATATTTGTTGGTAGCTACTAGTGACTCTTTCACTTTATCAAGGCCAGTCTGATAGGGAATGATCGTGTATAGGCTATTTACATCTAATACCACTAATACATCATTGGCCTCTATCTTGATCTCCTTCAGGAGTCTAAGTAATTCACTAGAGTCAAGCTAAAAGGCTCTATTGTCCTGAACAACCGGTTGTAACAGAAAGTCCACATACTGGGCTATAGGTTTTAGTAGTGAGTCCCTAGAAGAGACAAGTGGATGTCCCAGGGGGTTCTCAAGTGTCTTGTGTATCTTAGGTATGGAGTACAGGATCGGAATCCTAGGGCAATCTGTGATCATTTGTTTACAAAGTGATTCGGTTAGATATCCCTGAGTCACACCAAATCCCACAAGATCTTCCAGCTGTTTTTTAAATTTATCAGTTGGATTAAACGTTAATCTTTTGTAGGTGTTGGTGTCATTCAGCTGTGCAATAATGTCATCACGGTAGTCTGTATTGTCAAGTGGCACAATAGCTCTGCCTTTGTCTGCTGGGTGGATTAATATTGTTCTATCATTCTGTAAGCTCTTAATGGCTTCTCGTTGGCCCCTTGTGAGGTTATACTTCCCTTTTTTGTGTGAATCTTGCTAATTCCTGCTCCTGTACTATCCTAATGAATGTTTTTATACTAGCACTACAATTAGCAAGGTCAAATTTATTTTCTCTTCCCAAAATGTGGAATCCCCTCAGGGGTAACCTCTCTTGATGTTGAAATTTTTTTTTCACTTTAAGTTGTCTCTGAAACCTGTGTATATCTATCATAAAGTCAAGTTCACCAACTATTTTATTAGGAACAAAAGAAAGTCCCCTGTTTAACAAACTGATTTTCTGTTCAGTAAGAGTGTGGGAACTTAAGTTTATGACTATGTTGTTATCTCTAGTTATCTACTCCTGCGTGGAGGTCTGTGACTGACCCTTCTGTGTCCTGAGAAATGGTCGCCTGTACCTCCCCCTGCCCCTCGGGATCAAGTCTGAACCCTAAAAAAAGGTCTATTGTCACTGGCTGGTCTACGATTAAAGGTGCGAGTCTCTGGACTATCTATAGCCCCTCCTGAGGTCTCTCTGTCCGTGTCTGACAAATCCACACCACTTGAGTTAACTGTGTCAAATGTAACCCGTCTGGGTCGCTGTCTCCTCTGTGGTCTCCCTTCACTGGAATTAGTTAGCCACCTGTATACCCTGCCCTTCTCGTAGTCTGACTTAAGAGTGTCAAGTTTTCTGATTTTGAATACAATCAAATCATTTTTATAAGTATCTATCTGGTGTCCCAACTTATGTAGCCAGTCTTCCCTAGTGTCCTCAATTCATGTTTGTTTATGTACTTCTTCAAAAGTCTTAATTTCACTTTTAACTGTACCCAACAGTGATGTCCATTCCTCAATAACTAATAGTACCAAGTCTAAAGAACACTTGTTAAGAATAGTACATAATTTCCTTTTAAAGTCAGTTATCCCTACCGAAAGTTGGAATATTACATATTCTAAACCCTCTGGGTAGCTGATTTAAATGATAATATTCGGATAGATAACTACCCTGCAAAGAAAGGTGAATTTCTCTTTTTTTAATTTTAACAGAGAGAAATATAAATTTGTAGGGGAACAAATTTGACTATTGCATTTGAAAAAATCCTGGCTCATTTCTGTTTTTTGATACGATATTATACTTCCACGGAAGAACCAGGTAGTTGGCCTCAGGAGGGCGGATTCATACTGGGACTATATATATATATATATATATATATATATATATATATATATATATATATAAGGTAGCTTTTATCCACGCCCCTTTGAGGTCTATGGGGGAATACATTAATGCTGTCACGATATTCTAACTTCGGCTTTTTGCGTGCGTCTGGTTAGCACTCATGCATACATATTTTTCTTTCAACTTGTAATACACGTGCTAACCGACGCATGCAAAAAGCCTCCGTCTAGCAAAGTTAATACGCGAGTGGGATTGCAAACTATTGCTCAACTCATAATCTACCCCTTATTGTGATACCCATGAATGGTCCATATTAAAATGAAGTGGTCTTTAAGTAAATTTTAAAGCAATTTGATGTGAAAACTTATGTGAAAAATAGTTTTTTTTATTTGTAGGTTGTAATACTTACCTACTGGTCTCTTAATTCCTCCCATCCCATTTGCCACCTAACCCTTTATTATTTTTTAATATGGCAATAATGTCAGATGTGCACAGCATCAATTCTCTCTAGCAGCACCAACTTCAAAAATATATCTGTCAATCAGAGGACTTTAAAAATGACATTTAAAGGGACAGTCTACAATATAATTTGTATTGTTTTAAAAGATAGATAATTACATTTTTACCCATTCCCCAGTTTTGCATAACCAACACAGTTATATTAATATACTTGTTACATCTGTGATTACCTTGTATCTAAACATTTTCTGACAGCTCCCTGATCACATGACCTGTTATTTATTATCTATTGACTTGCATTTTAGCTAATTAGTGCTGCTTTGTGCTAACTCCTAAATAACTCCTCGGGCGTGAACACAATGTTATCTATATGGCCTACATGAACAAGCAGTCTCCTGTTGTGAAAAGCTTATAAAAAAAACCATGTGATAAGAGCCTGTCTATAGTGGCTTAGAAACAGTCAGAAATTTAGAGGTTTAAATGTTATAAAGTATATTAATATAACAATGTTGGTTGTGCAAAGCTGGGGAATGGGTAGTAAAGGTGTTATCTATCTTTTTAAACAAAATTAATTTTAGTGTAGACTGTCCATTTAAGTTTGTTTTTCATGTGTTTTTTACTAGACAGACAGGTAAAGGGATATAGAACCCACAATTTTTCTTTCATTATTCAGATAGAACATATCATCTTAAACAACTTTCAAATCTACCTCTGTTATCAAATTGTCTTTGTGTTCATTGTATCCTTTTTTGAAGCAGCAGCAATATACTACTGGGAGCTGGATGGACACTTTGGGTAATCTAACAGTAACAGGCATATAAGTGAAACCACCAATCAGCAGCTAGCTCCCAGTAGTGCATTGCTGCTCCTGATCCTACCTAGGTATGATTTTCAACAAATAATACCAAAAGAACAAAGCAAATAGATAATAGAAGTAAATTGGAAAGATTTTTATAATTTCATGCTCTGTCAGAATCATTAAATAAAATATTTTGTATTTATGTCCCTTTAAGATACCAGACTGTCTAGTCCACTACCCTAGTCCACTACCAGACAGATAGCATATCTAGAGGTCATTTAATTATCTGTATCTCTCCAATGGTCATCTTGAAGTTGAATTTCTGTAAATTTGTTGCAAGTTGGAATACAATGTCAGAGAAAAAATAAATAAAGCTGTGTCTGTAAAAAAACAAGAACAACCACAGCAGTAAATCCAAAGATCAAGAAAGGTTTTCTGTTAGAAGATTAAGTGTAATGCAGTTTGTGTTTGTATTCACCTTAGATTCATTTTGCTTGAGTGAAATGCCTTCTGCATTAAAAATGTGTAATATACTATATACAGAACACCAGCCAAACACACATAGCAGTTATCACATGGAGCAAGATGACAATGTTTTATGGCTTTATCACTTATGTGTTGATTAATCTTATGGAATAGATTCAAGACACAATAATACTTTTGCTACATCTTATAATTTGTATTAAATAATGAAAGTAGAGATTATATAATAATTACAGATTCAGAGAAGTTAAAATGATTATTTCAAGACTATTTTACAGAACTCTTATTTAGCCCTTATTGACTATATACTTAGACCCAATGCCCTGGTTCCCTAGAATGCTCCCAAA